>NC_135179.1:29335046-29552546 GCF_041146795.1 Maylandia zebra | reverse complement strand
CTTTATAAATCCAATTTCAAATAAGATTTAAGCCAGCAAGTTTCAAGCAAAGCTTTACAGACTCTCTATCCAAGCATGTTCTGATTGCACGTTGATTTAAAGTGTTGTTATTTCAATGTGTGGAAAGCTACAAAGATATTTTTAGGCTGATATATACGCAGCACAGTTACATGTAGGAAAAAGGCACAGAAAATAGACACATCCAAAGCAAACAGATGAGCTTTTAATAATCTGTAAACAAAAATTCTGAAATTAACCTAAATGTCATTCTTTAAGCCAGTGTTTCCCAACCTTTAATTGTAATTGTTCTGCCCGTTACTCACCCTCATCGCTTAGAGCAGTGTTTTCCAACTACTGTACCGCGGGACATAGGTGTGCCATGAGAAATGATCAGGTGTGCCGTGGAAGATTATCTGGTTCCACCTGACTAGTACTGTAAGCGATCTGCATGAGTAACAGGCAGAACAATTACATTCTCTTCCAATAGAGGGCAGTACAACTACCTAATGTGAAATATGGATGGGAAACACTGGCTTAGAGTACCAATCAGGTGAAACCAGATAATCTTCCACGGCACACCTGATCATTTCTCATGGCACACCTATGTCCTGCGGCACTTTGGTTGGGAAACACTGCTTTAAGGTATCATCCCAGCTGAAACCACTTGGCTCATCTCAACATCATAGTGGTAGCAGACACTAACGTTTCTCCCTGTATCATTGTAAATGAAGTAGGTTGATTTTACCATATTTTATATTACCAACCAAGGTTGCTTTTTTAGAAAGCAAGACCAACTGGATGAGTCTACTATATAAGCAGGACTTTATTAGTTAAAAAAAAAAAAGAAGAGTACATAAGCGTAAAGTGAAAGGTGACTAATAGTTTGCATTCAATTACAATTAGACAGATAAATGTCCGAACCGCCCCCCTGAGAGGTTTTGCAGAACACAATGTCAGTTATTTGACTGTGATTAGCTGAAACAATCAACTAATCCTAGTTTCAAAGACATCAGTAATGTGACAGTCCACTGATAAACCATTGAACCATGAAAAAAACATGAAACCAGTCTTCAGACCATCTTTTGCCCTTATCACCACCTATACATTATTCTAATTCTCATCAGCCAAGAATCATATTTTTACTGTGTTTCTTCAACCTTTGATCTGTGTGACGACAAGTGGATAACATGCTGAGACCAGCTTCCAATCAGTGCTGAAGTTTAATTAGCGCCTACAGGCAGGATAGAAAGTACAGACTGAGTTGGGCTTTGACAACCCCAATCAAGCTGTATAAAAATGGGTCGTATAAATTCAGACAAACAGAAAGAGTCAATATTTTAACAAAAGACTCTTTAAAATTCTAGTATGTGAAACAAAATGCATGTATGCATGACTGTCTATATTTCCATTAACACACTATGGTTTCTTCCATGTTATCTGCAAGACTGTCCAAAATACATGCCGCCATTCAATCTGAAATCTGAATTCAGATCATCGCTTGTCTAAAAGCAGCAGGTGATTATGTTATCACCATTTAATTTAAAATGGCTGGGCAGAGAAGTCAACGTGTGTAGTTAATTTTTTCATTTAAAATGCTCAATATATCCCAGAATTCCTCCTGTCAATTAAAAGATACATCAGCCACCTGCCCTTCAGCTGCAAACACAGAAGAATTAATTTAGTCTGAGGAGAAAATTTGAGTGGGTTTGGAAGGTCAAGATAGTGTTCAAGACGCTTAGCTGATGAGCAAAAACAACAAACCAGAACAAGGTCATGAGAAAAAACAATGAGGACTGAGTTTATATATGACTAATGATTACTAACAGTCCTTTAAACATGAAAAAGGTTTTAATGAATATTACCTCAAAGTTGCAGTTTATTTTATGTTTGTTTGTTTTTTATTTAAATCATATAATTCTGGTAGGTTATTGGTCACATGACTCCCAAAGAAGTCTGAAGCTCGGCCACTATTGGTGGCATTTTTGAAGATTTAGTCTTTAAGAAAATTTCAGGTTTAAAGGTTTAAAAGGTGCTATACATAGGAAAATTGGCTGAAGTGCATCCTCATACACAAATTTTATTATTATTTTTCTATTAATAGTTTTTATCTTTTCAGCAGTTTGGCAAAAACATACACAGGGCCAGAAAGCGTTTGACCTACTGCTCAGTGGACAAGAAAATGTTAGACTGTTGAATAGAAAATAAAAATAAAGCTATAACATGCAGGAGCTCTCCTCCATGAACAATGAGTAAAGCATTTACTGTATTCCTGCATTTGCACTGGATGCTGACAGTGAATATCAATCAGCAGGTGCATAAATGGAATATGCAACTCCTGAGACAGAAGCCCTTTTTTAAACATTTAGATTTCACATGTGAGACACGATCTCATCCAAATGTAAACATTTAGGCATTTAGGTCATACCCTGTCTCAACATCATGTGACCTCACATGTTTGTCTTACAGTGCGACTGGTGAGCTACTACTGTCTAGAAAGATAGATCCAACATGGCCGACACCATGAGAGTAAGAGGAGCTTTGTTATCATTAATGTAATGCTACAGGAGTGAGCTGCTGAGGTAAGGGACAGCATGAGACAGTCACATTGGAGTGACGTGCAGTGAAGGCGCAAACATCTGTCTGAACACCTGTGTTATGGCACACCAGGGGAGAAATCCACACTTTAGTGTGCTTGATTAAAGTAGTAAAGAAGATGGCATCAATTATAAAATCAACATGTTTCAGCAAATATTCTTCAGAGTAATGTGCAATCTAACTGGCAAACATATTGATAATTATACCCATGTTACACTCTACTGTGTAACTTTACCTGATATATGATGCCTTCATGTTTTGTTTTGTTTTAAAAAAAGGAGGGGAAAAGAAGGAAAAAGGTTTTAATGTTTACGTTTAAATGCTACTGATCCTGACTGAAAGGCGAAATCAACAAGGTCGCCAAGAATTTCACACAAAAATGCTATGAAATTCCTACCATGTACTGTGGGTCCATTTGTGTTTGATTTTGAAGCCATTTGATAAACTCCTAAACCTGTAGCAATAATTTTAGTAAAATTCTGGTGTTATATATAAAATCAAAGATGTATTTATTCAAAAGATTAATCGTTAAGGACAACATGCCTGGTATAATCTGACTGGAGCCAATCAAGTAAATTTCATTTGACCAGATTCTATTAAATTTAACATTTTAAAATGCACTTCTGTAGCAAAGTTACATGGAAAATTAACATGTAATCAAATTACTTAAAGTAAGCATTTTGGGCATACAGTGGTCCCTCGCTTATCGCAGGAGTTACGTTCTAAAAATAACCCACGATAGGTGAAATCCGCAAAGTAGCCAACTTTACTTTTTTACAATTATTGTAGATGTTTTAAGGCTGTAAAACCCATCACTACACACTTTATACACTTTTCTCAGACAGTCATGAACATTTTCACACTTTTCTCTTTTGTTTAAACACCCTCAAAGTTCAAACCTTCGTAGAAAAATAAATCCAGTATTAAAGAACAAAACCAAAGGCACCCGCGGTTCAGATAAAACTCTAGAATGTTGTTCGACTGAAGTTTTTGAAAGCAGTTAAATTAACGTGTGTTACATTCAAGTCAAAGTCGAAAACATTAAGTCTATCAGTCAAACTCAGTTACATTAAATCTTCTAACAATAGCAAAGCAATTACTAGAGCTTAAGAGGGGCATAACTGTAGTGATGGAGACCAAAGACAGTATAACAGGCTGAGTTTATGGGCTCAGTCACGCATTTTGGTTAATACTGGAAAAAATACTGCATCTATTTTGTAAACCTTGGTCTTCCTATTTTCAAAATGAAGTATTATGTGTGGTATGAAACTTCCGTCTTTGGCTAATGACTTGTCAATCACAAGACCCACCCTTCTTGTAACATAATGTTTTTGCAACCAAGATGGCGATGGTTGAACCTTCAACATGTGGGTTTTTGAAGTCCATATTTTACATTATCTATGGAGACAGAGTAGACTACAGTATAAGTTGCCGAGAAGAATTTCCTTATTACAAACTAAGAAAGCAACCAATGCTGAGGAAAGCCTGGATCTTCATTGGTGTTGCTTTTCCTCTTGATAAGCACACATCAAAAGTGCTGAACTGCCTAATTACACTCACTGCTTACGCGCTTTCTGAGAGACAGAAAAGCTCTGGACTGCAGGTTTGATAGCTATGGTAGCAAAATTACAGCTATTAAAATATATGACCCTGTTCAAAAACCATAGCAACACCATTCTGGTAATAGCTCGTAAAGAAAGCCCAGAGTAAAGTATGCAATGAAGTTTAATTCCTCTGCAGCAAAGTTAAGTTCCCTTCACAGAAGCATTAATACATTTTTATCCACAGCATGTAAAATAGTCCGCCCAGCTTAAAATATGCTGGAAATGTCTCTGATAGCCCGTGTGCAGGTCGCTGATTGTTCAGACAATTAACCAGACCTCGCTCAAACTGCAAGCAACCCATCAGCAGAATTTAATTAGTTAGAGACGACTGGCTGAAAAATATGCAGATATAGCATGTACATTTGACCCGTCTCCACCATACACATCTTTGAACTCACTTTTTGCTAAAGTTAATTAGAGCCCATTAGCATGTACCAATAAGGAAAGTCTCAGTAGCTCAGATATTTTTGGTAAATAAATATGAGGAATGGGAAGGAAATATTAGAAGGTAATGTGAGAGGTTTAAGGAAACAAAATAAATCACCCACATTCTCTGTAATCAAGAAGGGATATTTTTCATATTTTGAAATGATGCTTTATTCTCCAGAATAAAGAATACAGTTAGAATATGTATATATATCAACATCCAACTGGGGACATCAAAAGGGTCAAAATCTAAAACCAGCATCTCATTTTTCTTCACTTGCTTTTGAATGAGAGTTACTACAGTATAAAGGGAAAAGTTGATAAATCCTTAAGAAAAGAGTCTAACCTTTAAGTCTCCTTCTTCTTCTCTGGATGACCAGTGTCATCTATAATAAAGCCAACAACCACCAGCAACCCACTGGAAAATACTCATTTTTCCCCAGTCACTGGAAATTGCAAGGAGGTTGCCAACTGCCTTCTAGGCCTGGGTGACTGAGGCCTTGAAGCACTGGACCCAATTTCCATTTTTTTGAAGGAGTGTCATACAAATCTTCTTGACAGTTGTTGTAGTTTTTGACATTGCATATTTATTCTGTTTGTAAAGCAGAATCTAATCTCATTTTGCCACGGATGCTCGAGCGGTTTAGATACTAACCTCCTAGTTAGTATCATGTTCTTTTTCTTCAGCTTCTTGGTGCATTACCACCTCAATCAGGCAGTGGTAAATTCTGTATAAGTAAGTATTTTCTTTAAAAAAAAAAAAAAGTATTTTACCTTTTAGTATTTATATAATCATATGTAATTAGTACGTGTGTGTGTGTGTGTGTGTGTGTGTGTGTGTGTGTGTGTGTGTGTGTGTGTGTGTGTGTGTGTGTGTGTGTCATGGCCAAATGTGATCAAACTGTAGCAAAAAAACCTCACAAAGTCCTCGGGCACTGTGTCTGTCTGACAGTTTTTGTCATCATGATGGTGTAACAACCCTGCAACATGTATGAATGTCCTCCACAAACGTGTACAGCATATCATCTGTACGCAAAGATGCTAAAGAGAGACATAAGGGCTAAAGGGTGAGAGCGTTCAGTGAAGAAGAGAGAGAGAGAATGGGAGAGTGCAAGAGAAGCCAAAGTGTGGAAGACGGGGATGTTGTGGGGGGGGGGGGGGGGGGGCTGTCAGCATGTTTCCCGGTACACTGAAGATTAAACAGCTTTCAGTGTGTCAACACACACTTGGACTAACAAGTCTCTCGCTCTGTGTCCACACACACACACACACACACACACACACACACACACACACACACACAGCGTTCAACTATCTCCCTGACACTGGGCTTCAGAGACAGCTGAAGTACAGCTGAGACAGAGGAAAAGGACAAAAAGGAGATGTACAACGTCACATATCTCTGCAAGTACACACACACACACACACGTGCACAAAGACCATTCTTGCAAACAGACAACATCTGTTGCACAATTTATGCAAACACACACACACACACACACACACACACACATAAACGGATGAGTTTTGATATCTAAGTCCATGTTGGCTAAGTTCTGTGACTACCAGAACTTATATTTACTTATTGTTCACATTATAATCCAAACTTGTTTAAATGCTCTAAACTCAATGAAAGTAGATTCTCACACGTTTAAGAAATTTGAACTTTTATCTGTGTAAACATGTTCATTCATTTCAACTCAATTTTATTTGTATAGTGTCAAATCCCAACAACATACTATAAGGTAAAGACTCTTAAACAAGGTAACAAAGACAAAACCCCAACAACCCCTATGAGCAAGCACCTGGCAAGAGCGGAAAGGAAAAACTGCTTTTAACAGGAAGAAACTTCCAGCAGAACCAGGCCTTAGAAGGGCAGCCATCTGCTGTGATGGGAAGAAGACAGGACAAAAGACACTGTGGAAGAGTGCCAGAGATGAATAAGAACTAATGATTAAATGTAGAGTGGTTTTTAAACACACTCAGTGCATCATGGGAAGCAGCCTAAGCCTATTAGAGCCCATTTCATATCTGCAAAGTGTATATGGACCATAAGATGAATTATGAAAGATGCTCTTAGCACAGATTCTATAGCATTCTTTAGGTCTCAAGGATAAGTGATTTACTACCTCACTCTCAGGAGGTAGCACTACAAAAAAATATTTTTTTTTAAAAGAACACACACACGCGTTTCTTGGAACTTATGTCATTACCAGTTAATGATCAACTGTGATCTGATTATTATTTTCAACTGATTGTCTTAACAAATCAGCCAGTTCTGCTAGCACAGCTGAAAATTTGAGTTAAGAAATTAGCAAAAAATTTAACCAGAAGAGTGTCTAAAAAAACCAAAAACCAATAAACAGCTCAGTGAGCTGAGCTGATGACCCAGTAAGTTTACAGAAGAGGCCTAGATCTGAGTCTGCCCCGCCCCGGTATAGTCACTGCACGTTTTCCCCCAGCCTTCCTGTCCACTGTTTACTGTGCCATTACAGCAAATGCTAAAAAATAGAACTTTCATCTAAAACTATTATTATTCTTTTTCTAATAAAGACAACTTTGATTTGGGAAACTGTCAAAACCAGAGCATTTCATACACTGCCAATGAAGATGGGCAA
Organism: Maylandia zebra; assembly: GCF_041146795.1. Taxonomy (NCBI): domain Eukaryota; kingdom Metazoa; phylum Chordata; class Actinopteri; order Cichliformes; family Cichlidae; genus Maylandia; species Maylandia zebra. Next base: position 29,545,303 of record NC_135179.1, on the reverse strand, counting down.
TAAATCACAGATACTGGACAGAAGAAGATTGCAGTGAAAACATGCCAAAGGAGGGCTGACGCCACCTGTTGGGTGTGGTGCAAATAAATCTGCGCATTTCAAGAAGCATCAGGTTACATAATCCAAATCATAGCTACATCACCAAAGATGTAAAGGGCAAATTAATAATTCTTTGTTAAAAAATTAAAATAAGAAATAATAAAAATTGTTATGGCCCTAGTAGGGCCTCCTTTGAATCTGACCTTGTGTGGGTGTGTCCTGCCTTAGGTGCCACCTTTTTTGTACAGCTGACTCCCATCAGCAATTAAGTATTCTTAAGGCCAGGGAAAGGTGATCTCTACTACCAGAGAGCCTTGTTGGGTTGCAGCTAGTGAGCTGTGTGCATATGGTGGTTGATTGCTCCTGCTCTGTGGAGAGGAGTGTGTTTGGGTGACTCTTTTTAGCTCTCTCTCTTTTTAGCTTACTTTTCAGTTTATTTACCAACACCTAGCTTTTGTTTTTGACTTCTTTAAAAGGTGATAGCAGCGTGTACAACTCTTTTAGTTTAGTTCAAAATAGAAACAATAAACAAACAATAAAACTAACTATTTTGCCTCCCTGTCTCCTTTTTTCCAACCTGGACACCTTTTGTTACTTTCCCTCATCCTCTGGACCATTTTAGGGGAACATAACAATAGTAATAATTCAAAATTATTACTACGTAAGAAATGAAATGATTTGCAGAGTGAACATGAAATATTCACTCTGCACGCCACTGCATGGACTAAAGTACTGAGTTTTACTGATTAGTTTCCTTCAGCATCAACTTATCAGCTAATTGGTGTCTAAACTACAGTTATTACTATAGTTAGCGGAATCAGTTAAAACCACTTAAACTAACATGCATGTTTTTATGTTATGTTTTGTTTGTTTGTATGTTTTTGGGGGATTTTTATTTTTTTTATTTTTTTTGGGGGGGGGGCAAAGTTATTTCAACATTCTTAATAAGACACAAATCATAGTGCAAATTCTGCAAAAACCCTCTGCACACCTTCTGTGGCCAGCTGACTTAAAATGCTGTTGTGTACATTTTACAAGTACACACACACACACACACACACCGCACAGTTACTAGTAGCTCTGAAAGCAGTGGGGAGAGAGTGCAACTACACACAAAGCCTGGAGGCAATTTAATCTTCGTCAATAGGGCTTAATCATATGCCGATTGTTTTTGATGCCATTAAAATAGAATGCAAGCTCTATTTTAAACACTGCTTTTCTTCGTCATTCACAGCAACGCTGCGCTCTTAGACCAGCTTTGGATACATTTACACAGGAATAACCTGAGAAAAATGGCACAACAAGAAAGGTTAAAAGAAGATTAAATTACAGTACAAACTGCAAATCCACCACAATATTGTATATATCATCAGAAGTCCAACCAAAAACTAATGCGGGCGTTGAATGGACACTCCCTTCAGTCCATCAGAGATCCTATTTATTAGAATTATTCATTCATGTTTTACTCATTTAGCTTTTTTCTTCCCATTTAATGGGACTCAGTTCAGTCAAATGCTTTCACACACACACACACACACACACACACACACACACACACACACACACACACACACACACACACAGTAAGCCCCCACCCAGTCAGTACTGTATGTACAAACTACAAGCATATGACCATAACAGCCGTGTCATTAGTTTTGTTTTATTCTCTGTGCTTCTCTGGTGTTTTCTCTCCTTACAGCTTCCCAGCATTAAGTTCACATAGCCTCTGTGTGTGAAGTGGCATCCTGGGTATTTTTCTTCCGCAGACATGGAGGTTAACTGGAGTGGAAACTATAAACTGCATTTAGTCAGAGCGGACAGGATAGAGAAAACCCTCTATTAAGGTGGATGTAGTTCCCCAACATGATATTAATGTATTCGAGATGAAAACATTTCTTGTCAACATCAAAGACAGGAGACGAAGGGCAGAGCAGTTCATCCAGACCTGCTTTTATGGCCTGGGAGGCCCAGATGAGCTGTCGACAAGCCTCCGTCTCTGCAAGCTGCAGTCTGAGAACAGCCTCCAAGACCGCCAGAAGGGCATCGCAATGAATGCTCAGCTCCAAGAATCCAGTTCAAACCGGGGATATCAACAGCATTTACCATCATTACCAAGAACAATGCAGCAGTCACTGGATTTTATTTGGGACATGTGCATAATGGCAAAAATAAAATTCTACAGCCTTGCAATCAAGAGGAGAGATTGCAGGATTAAATCAGTTGTGTTATAAATTGAGAAATCTCTGGAAGACTAAAACACAAACAAGCAATTTCAGTGTGACCTGTTACATCACATTTCAGTATATTCACTGTGTTTTCACAGGGTTGCCTTACACACACATGTTGTAAAGCATGGTCATGTTCATAGAAAAAGAAATAGTTTGCAGTAGTTATTTGGATGTAAATACAATGAGTGAGTAAATATGTCAGGGCAGAAATATTGATAGAAAATAAAATGGGACACAATAAAGAGAAAAAGTAGATTCATCTTGAATATGCGAATGTATCAGAGGAAAACACCAGAGAGTACAGGGCTCAGTCTTAGTTGGTACAGTTCCCCATAGCCTACATTTTTGTTCTCTGCAGAATGAACACACACACACACACACACACACACACACACACACACACACACGCGCTGCTGAGAGCTATATTATTCCCTCACTGCTTCACAGGCCATGGAAACTCTGAATTCACTAACCATGACCCAGAAACACACGCACTCACCCCTTTCGCTCCTCTCTCGTGCTCTCTCAACCAAACATAAGTGCGTGCACACACTATAGATATGCATGAAAGCATAGCACAGCTCTAGCGCACATACACGTGGGTAACAGCAAAGGCCAACTCGCATACTCACACACACGTTCGCTGACCCTCACCTCCACACATCAGTTATTTGCAGCTCATCGCGAGGCCGGCCTGATCTGGAATTACATTCTAGTCAGACTCGCGTCATTCTTTGTGGTCAAAATCACTTATCTCGACTGACAGCAGCAACTTACCAGATTTTATATTAAAAAACGCAACATTATGCAAGTTGTCTTTCGGGATGGGAGAGGATCTTTTTTCTGGTGCACTCTGGTGCATTAACAGTCTATCGACAATTTTTAAAAAGCTACATTTGCCACATTTTCTTTACTTCCTCTGAATGACAGAAGGCTTCTTCTGGACAGATATTACACCATTATATTAGGAACCTGTTCCAGCTGAGGTTCCACTTATATATTATTCATTGCGCACACTGATGATATTATCGTCCTTCCAGATACAGTTCCCCTCTATATGCCCCTGTGTGTGAATAAGAAATAATCCACACCGATGGACGTAGCAATATTAAAGCATATGTGAACAACATGAATGTTTGAGGGGTTTCCCCTAGAGGATGGGCTCAGGATTCAGGTGGAGGGCTTCACAGGCTCTAGGCTTTCACTGCTGTCACACATTGTGGATTCAATAAGTCGCACGGGCACACGCAAAGAAAAGCTGCACTTCACCTTGTCATAACTCAGGCTTTCACAGTGCTGCTACAGCCTTGTACATAAAACATGATCACTGCTACTGGCCTGAGTTCTCCTTCTGGTTACTGTAGGTTCACTTTGAGGGTTTTTATGGGTTGTTTTCTTCTAATGTTCCCTGTATTTCTCTTCAGCACATCAGCTTTTAAAATTCTTGCTTACATACTACTCAGCCACAGCTACCATGTTATGTTAGCCCTCCAAGTTCCACCGCAACAGCTGTGGCACACAGGAACTCTGGTGGCGTGCTCTGGTATCTGGCACCAGGATTGAAACAACAGATTGTCCTAAGGGTTGGGGGTACGGCCTCCTTGGATCAGGCTTGTTCCAGCACAGATGCTTGATTGGTTTGGGTAGCTTAGTTTGGAGGCTGAGTTACCGGCTTAGGATGTTTGTCATGTTTCTTTAGCTGTTCTAGAGCATTTTTATGGACTGTAGTGAGATGTTTGGGGGTGGGCACTAATGTCTGTGGTTGCTATTGCCAACCATAATGACAGCACATGCCAGGAATCAATGTTTCCCAGAAGAACACTGCATTGAAACGCAATAATCAATGTTTTACATTTAGGCTGTCAGTGGTTTGACTCTGTTGTTGCAAAGACTGTATATAAAATAAAGATTTAGTCACTAATCCTAACAAAATATCAAGTTTACACACACACGCACACACAATTTCAAAGTTATTTTTTGACAGAAGCTACAACTGTTAAGCTAGATTAATTACCTTTTTGTTTGTTTAAGTATAACTTACACATATAAAAACTGCCTAAAAAATTAGAAGAAAAATAATAATACAAATGTGACCTACTGAGGTTGGATCTGCCTGACGAACACTGCACACCATACAACAGCAAACAGTACTGTACACTACACATGGTTACTTAAACCAGTTTGAATGTGCCAAGAAACAAAGCCCTGCAGGCTCTAATCAAAATGCAGTTTTATATTTGCATATGCAACAGAAGGGGTTCATGTCCAGCCTGAGTTGGACCAGTTCCTAATTATACTAGCTATAGTTCAGCCCGATTAACTGTAGTTTGACAGCTTTGAGCCTCAGGTCTGTGTGCCAAATTCTTTTACATCTTGTTGTTCCAAATATATCCAACTATACTATCCACGATCATGTGAGCTATACGAGCACTGTAGAAGCTAAAGGTGAACCACGCTGGGTGGTGATAGGCTGTGTCTGAGAGACTGGATTAGGAAGGTTCTGGTGACAGAGCCAGAATAAAGTGTATGTACAGTAGCAGTAAATAATAAGACTGAGCTACTCACCGACAGCAGATACATGCTAGAGCACTGCAAGACTCCAGCCAAGATCCTGGATTCTGCTTGCCAAGTGCTGAGTAGGGCAGCACAGTGGATTAGCCCCACAGCAAAAAATTCATCCCAAGAGCAGCAGGTTTTTTCCCCTAAGCTGATGCCATCATAAAGATAGCAGCAGAAAAACTTCTATGAATTCTGTACCCATATTAAAAATTATGAGTTTTAAACTGTCATTGGTTGCTTACATTTTTTTTTTTAAAGAAAAAGAGAAATAAAGAAAGATTTTTCCATTTCTGCCCTTTTTCCATTCAAACCCAACTCTGAAAAAGTTGGGATGCTGTGTAAAATGTATATAAAAACAGCATCAGCAAATCACATAAACCCATATTTTATTCAAACTGCAAGACAGAAAATATATCATGTTTAAACTAAGTTTACTGAATTTAATGGATCCAACAGGTCTCAAAAAGGCTGACACGAAGTAGGCGTGAAAAAACCAACAAAAAAGCTTGAGGAAGATTGTTCTGTGCGAAGTGGAAAGCTGTTCTGTGCTCAGTCAAACTGAAATATAAACTGAATTGGAAAATACGGAGACCACATTCTTCATTCAAAAGGAGCAGGACCATCCAACTTTTTATGAGCACTCTCTCAGGATGCATTTAACAGCATGGCTTGTAGTAGAAGAGGTCAGGTGCCGAACTGGCCCACAGTCCAGACCTTTCACCAAACAAAACCCCAGACTATTGAGCAGCTAGAACCCTATATCAGACAAAAATGGAACATTCCTCTGCTAAATGTCCAGCAGCTGATCTGATCAGTTCACAAATGTCTTGACTGTTGTAAAATAAGAGGGGATGCCAAAAGTGATAAACAGCTTCCTGAGATGTTTTGCGATGTTTTGAACTCACACATGGACTGTCAACACAGTTCCATCCACTGTGCAATACTTAATTTTACATGCAATAACCCACACTGTAAATACATAACACTATTTATTTTTTACATTTTATATTTTTTCTGAATACTGTTCATATATATATGAAAAATAGTGCTGCAGAAATTGTGCACCTCACCCCCTTTTCTTTTCCCACATGTTTGCACTGAGTAGGAGATGCTCTGTATCTCATTGCATATCTATACAGTTAGGGATGGGTACCGGTGTCAAACGGTAGTAACCAGACCGAAAAGCAGCGCACATTTCGGTGCTTTATTTCGGTGCTTTTTTTTCCTGAGCTGTGATACACTTCTAGCCAATCATTTTACGTTTCCCAGGATAGTAGGCGGGTCCAGGTACGTACGTTCTGTTAGAGCAGAGCTACAGATTAAAAATGCTCAAGGCGAAGCGGTCAAAAGTCTGGCTGTACTTCACAGCAAAATATGCAAACTCAGCAGCCTGCAACAAGTGCTTTAAGCTGATACTGTGATACTGTCAAAGGAGGTAACACCTCAAATCCGATGAAACGCCTGCCGACGCATAGCGTTTGTTTTTTTTAAAAGCCCAGAAATGCGCCGTATGATAGCTTGCTGCGAGACCTCACACCGAGCGCATCTACTGTGCGTGGGTTGCCTGTTATCTGACCCGGAGTTAGCAATATCCCCCAAAAACCCCGAAGAGGAGTGTCCTGGCCCCTAGCCCTGCCAGTGTAGCAGAAATGATGAGGATGATGATGCAGCAGCAGCCGCTCTTCTCTGCGTGAGTAGCTTAATGTTCGTGTGTAATTTACGTTGAGTAGGCTAACCACGTTATTACATTAATGCATGTAAGGTGAACTAGCAAACATCATCGTAGTTACATGCGGCTGTCTTCTTGTTTGATGGCAGATACTCCCTTCACCCTGGCCAAAAAGGCTAAAATGACCAAAGAAAAAGTGGAAAACAGTTAAACATGAGAGGTTTAGGACAAAGTTTGTGTTTTTTCCATTGATTAAGCACTGCTTCCAGCCAAGAGTGATACCATATATGCCCCATAGCTGCAGAAAAGGCTAACATTGTTATCTTTTTACAAAAAACCAGCTGAACATGAGAGGTTTTTGGACCAATTTTGTGTTCTCCATTCTTTAAGCACCGGTTTGAGCACCGTTTGAGCACCGGCACCGTTTCAAAAGTACCGATTTGGCACCGGTATCGGATAAAACCTAAACGATACCCATCCCTATATACAGTGACAATAAAGGCATTCTATTCTATTTTACTGCCATCAAATTGAAAATGACTTTATTAACTCTTTAAATTGTACATTTTCTTGCTTTAAACATTCGATTTGCTCCAATATCCTACTGTGAATAAAAACAGGTTTACAGGTTTGTAAACCATTGCATTATGTTGTTATATACATTTTATCCCAACGTTTTGGGAGATATGGTTATAGGTTTTCTTGCAGGTGTTAACTAGCGAGGTAGCTGGATTCTTGAGCTACTTGAGCTCAGATTTAAGACAACTCCCAATTGGTCAGATTAATCTGCATCATTTATGGGTTACTAGAGCCGTATATTTAGGTCTCTCAAAAACTGGAGAGTGCTTCATCAGTGAAAGACGAGTTTCAATAACTGTAACTGATTCTGGTGGTGGTGGTTCATTGATCTAATTTGTTGAAGAGACAGACAGATGTTCATTCAACGTGTTTTTTAAGTGCCTGCACCAATCAACAAAGTTTCAAGGGAAAACTTTCCAGATGGTTCCATGTAAAAACACCCCAGAATGCTCCACTCCTGTTCACCGGTTAGTTGCCAACTTACAGTGTTTGTTAAGTGCCGAGTAGGCTGTAAAGATTGTTTTTTTTACTAAAACTGCTGCTTGCTGTGGTTCTGATTTTCTGGCTTTTCTGAAGCTTGAAAATCAAAACCGCAAATATACCACAGCACTCCATTAAGTTGGCTGACAGTACAGTGCAGTCATGGTTAAAACCTAAGCTTACTTGTGTTTTATCGTAGGCTCAACTCAATAACTGAATCCATTCCAGAACCATATGAACCTAAATCACATCTCTCGTTTTTCAGATTACACCTGTAATCCATGATTTATGAGCGGTGTTTCTACCTTTGAGTTGTTGTGTCTCTCTACTTTGTCACCATCCTTCTCTTTCTTCTTCTCCCGCTCCTTCTGTGAACAAAATGAATGGATAGTGTGAGACAGTGGCGTATAGTTGGTGCCACCAACACACATATCCATTTAACTCATGTACACACATTTATGTGGACCCGTTGTGCTCATTTTCAGCTCCACATTTTTATTCTTTGACTCTACTAGACTAGCTTTGCACGATTCCTAGTTGAAATTGTTCTTATGCAAGCATGCTGGACCCTGCAGCCCATCAGTTCATCCTCTATGTGAAACCAGTTGTTATAGCTCCTCTCTTTTAAAGCCAACTTAATTCTGATTGGCTGTCACATGCAAATAGAAGGTAAACTGCAGGTGGGTGGGGTTCTGTGTCTGAGTGGAGCGCATTTATCGAAAGACTAGAAAAACTATCAGCAGCCTGAGTTTTGGCCCACAGGGATTACACAGTCACCTCATTATATGAAACTCTGGCCAAGTGTAATGTCCACCACTGTCACAATATGACAGAAAATAAGGAAAAGCATAATAAGTCCATACTAAGCCTGGGTCAGTGTGGTTTTTTGACTGGAATTCTGGTTATACAAGTCCCTTCTTCTTCTTCTTCACATTGATATTTACATGCAGGGTGACAACTGGAGCTCTTTTTGGCTCAAATAGACATGAAACTGATGAAAGCCGCAGTACAAAATGACAAGCTACCAATGGAATCTGAAAAACTTAATTTTGGAAACTGCAATTTCTTAAAATGAATTGGTAACTTTATATTACGGCCCATGACTAAGGCTTGCAAGTCCCCTGTAATAGAATAAATTTCAGTGTGTATCAAGAAGAATCACAGTGCTTTAATTACAGAGCTGTTCACCGGTACCATCAAAACACGTGCTGCTAGACTCGACCCCAGACATGCTCGCAACAACTGCAAGTTGTGTTTGTGAAACTACATTCAGTAATGTATTTTAAAATTCACCTCAAACTTCAATCAGATGATTTAGACCAGTGTTTCCCCAACTTTGGAGCCGCAGCACATATTTAACATGAGAAAAATCACACGGCACAATGTCACAAAAAGCATATTGATCATTTTTCCCCATGCAGAAGGTATAGCAGAATTGGCTCGGTTTGTCCCCAGTACACCGTTTTTGCTTTCATCTGGGACCAATCAGATTGACTGCTTTTTCTTTTCAAATATTTATCCATTGCTATTACGCCAGCTCGAAGCCGACCGGGAGGTCGAGGCACGATGTGCCGGGAAAACAGTGTTCCTCCCGGCCGTAGCAGGTCTCGACCTCCCGTTAGCTTCGAGATGGTGGGTGTCAGATCTCCGAAAACGTTGGAGCACTTTTGCAAATATGTGATGTCTTGTAAACCGAGCAGATATCTGACGTTTACACAACTACATTCACGCCTCAAAATATCTTAAAAGTTTATTTTGTGACCCAGAAAGAGTAATATTACAACTAAGTAGCTGCCGCCATTGTTGGAATTCAACTTTTGCGAGATCTCGCAAAAGTTCATCGTAATTTTTTCTCTCCCATGTCCCTTGCGGGGCTCCGTAGGAAACACTGATTTAGATACACCCTGTATTTTATTTGAAATTTAAGCGAAATTACATTTACCTATAATATTTAAAGTTCACCACATAAGGAGGTAATGAGGCTGATTTACACAAAAAAATAAAATAAAATTATTTACAGTGTAATTTGTGTCTCTTTTCCTGTAAAATACCCAGAATTTTGGCACCACCTTAAATTTCTTATGCACTACTTACATTTACTTATAATGTAAATTCTTGTTTCCTGTAAATGCACTACTTACATTTACTTATAATGTAAATTCTTGTTTCCTGTAAATGCACTACTTAAAATAATTTACACAGTAAGTATTAAATAATTAATTTAATTATGTCTTTGTTTTCTGTAACAACCTGATGTGTTACTTCCTTATTCTAGTGTGCCTGCCTTTAAGTATTTGGAGGTAAATATAATTACACTGTAATTTCAAATACCTTGAAATTCAATTTAGTTACAGGGGAATTATGCCCCTATTTGCAGGTGAGATTATTAAGTGTTACTAATTAATTAATTAGATGAATTTGGCAGAACTGAGCAGCTTAAGAGCACCAAAGTTCATTCCTACCCCTGACCCTGTTCTCCTCCATGACATCAGGCTGAAGCTCATCAGCACAGAATTACATAAAACAAAATTTGAAATTGGTAAAAACCATAAACCATCGTGACATTATCTGGGAGAGTTGCGTGTTTCTATGCTAAGTGGGATATTGCTGATAGCAATAACTAACATGGCAATAATAAATAATTCAATTAAACCTCCTTAATTTTCTCTGCTTAGCTCAGGACAATATTTACATCAGCAGAAGTTAAAAACTCCAGGTAACATTAACTATAATAATGCATGTTTACACACAGTGGGCTTGACCATACATGCATACAATTTGTAGCAGTTATTAACAGATTTACAATTCTACACTCAACAATTCAGGTGCAACAGAGCAAATCAAACTGATAATTACAATATTTTCCTGACACACTGAACTGACACTTTGCTGTCCCCTGTGATACTATAATTAACACGTAATACTGCTCAGGAATCGAGAAACAAGCCACTTTTCTTCACCTGATAGTGTTCTATATGAGAACGCATAAGTTGGACTGGTAAAATTTGCTGTACCTCATAGCACGTCGGAAACAATTACATCCCTTTCCTTAATGTGATTATAATGCGCCCACAATGCAGACTTAATGTGCAGACATTATTAGCGCGCAGAGTCGCTGTAATGTTTTCAGGTTAATGCTGCTGTCTTGCTTTGTTATATGTAAATGAGTCAGCACCGATGCCAACAGGCTTTAGCTAATGACTGTCAGGACGCCGAAGAGGAAAGCTTTAGTTTAGCAGGTAAAGCCTACAATCTAGCCATCATGACAACAATAACCGCCTCATTCTCTCCCTCGCCGGCTCTATTCTCACTGCAATTACTTGAACATGAGAAACAATAGCTTCATGATCATCAGAACGAGCACTGAGGGCATCTGCTGTTATTATGGACATTGTATCTTTTGTGAGCATATGAAGTCAGCGGTTCTTCTTTGTTTGATTGTTTTGTTTTTTAAACTTTAGAATAGTGGTATGAAATATTAAAAAGCAAATATATTATAAAAAGAAATGTCCAATGTCAAGTACTGTCACAGGGGAAAAATTTGTTCTTGAATTTTAATTCCGAATCCTTTGTGTCTCTCAGGGGAAGCGACAATAGCTGCTGTTTATACACGAGCAGCATAACAGATACTGGTCTCAGTTCTGCTTCAGCTGCTTCTTGGCTGTTCATTTACAAGACATTGGCTGCATCTTCCCTTATTGTTTTCATATCAATCACCAAGTTAGAGTATATTATCATGAGGCACTGGCAGGCGGCAAACTTCTAACTCTATCACCTATGAGCTAATGAGGCTAGCATTGCTTCAGAGGCATTAACAGGGTATTATAGTCCCATCTGATCATCACTAATAAAACACAATAAATTGCGGCTGGGATCCTTTGCCTGCTATTATGCTGGCTATGATTCTAACTTGATTTTTTGTTTTGTTTGCTTTTTAAACCAGTTTCCCTCTGGTTGACCAGGGTAAGCCAAAATAATACAGATTCTCACTGGGTTCTCATTGGCTCCGCTTTGAGAGTCACCACCATCGCCAGGCAGCATATCAAAGACATTTGTGCAAATTACTTGCATGCTGTGTGGTCAAATGTTTGTGCATGTTGGAGCCATCAGTGCTGTCTTTACTAGACTACTTGTTACATTACCTTTGCATTTTCCCATAAAAAGACCCAAAACACACAGTCTCAGAATTACCACTTAACAGTATTACCTATAGGCTACAGACCAACACAAATCTCTATTCTAATGAGGACACACATAAGATCTTTCTCTTCGTACGTTATGAACACAAAGCAAAGATGAAGTAATGTCAGAAGTAAATGTTGCTCACTGGCTAGCAGTGTTAGGATTAATGTGTAACAGGCAGAATATTCAGATTACCGTTTTTGTTGTAATAAATAACCAAACAAACTTTTGCAAATAGGCAACCTACTATCATACCACGAAGCTCCTGGCACACAGTTTTTGTGCTGATGTTAATGCCAGAGGAAGTTTGGAACTCTGCAGTTACTGAGTCAGCACAGCACTGGTGATTTTGACACCCACTCTGTAACATTACATGGTCTCCCACTGCATGGCTGAGCTGCTGTGGTCCCTCCACTTTGCAGTAATACCACTTACAGTGGATTGTGAAAAGGGGGAAAAAGTTTCAGGGCTCAATGCAGCAGTGGCCTCCTATTATGATACCACACTCCAATTCAGTGAGCTCCTTAGAATTACCAAATTTGTTTCAAAATGTTTATAACATGTATGTAAGTATTCACAACCTTTTCCATGACACTTAAAATTGGAGGAAAAATTCCATGACCCTAAGCACACAAGACAAGATAACAAAGGAGTGGCTTCAGGATCACTCTGAATCTCTTCGAGTGGCCCAGCCAGAGCCCAGATCTGAACCCGAGTAAACATCTCTGCAAAGATCTGAAAATGGCCAGGCACCAATGCTCCCCATCCAATCAGATGTTGCTTAGAGGTTCTGCACAGAAGAATGGGAAACTGCCCAAAAATATGTGTGCCAAGCTTACAGCATCGTACTCAAAAAGACTCCAAGGCTCCAAATGTTGCCAAAGATGCTTCAATTAAGTGCTGAGCAAAGGCTGTGACTATATATGTACATGTTATATTTGTGTGTGTGTGTGTGTGTGTGTGTGTGTGTGTGTGTGTGTGTGTGTGTGTGGGGGGGGGGGGGGGGGGGGGGGGTATTTTTTATAAATTTGCAAATATTCCAAACAAATGTTTTCAATTCGTCATTGTGTTTGTATTGTGTGTAGAATGAATTTAATCCATTTTAGGATAAGGCTGTAAAATTACATAATCAACAACATACTTTCCAGATGCACAGTACACACAGAGGCAACTGGATGAAGAAGCACCTAGTGTGATCGAGGACTCTCCCATACTCCAAAAAAACAAAACACATCTGAAATCTAAGGCTGAATCTTCTGAGGGCAGGATGGAAAGATCCAGGACTGGACCCAGCTGGTTGGCCAATGATCAGAAAGAGAATTAAAGAAGCTTGTCTCACTTGTCTCAACATGACACTAACACGGGACTCAGACATAAATCTGGAAGACTACACGGCACCAGAACACAAGCACAGCAAGGCACCACCACACCAAAGGGTGAAAGAGGAGATGTGCACCTCCTGTCTGCTCTTGTCAGTCTGCGAGGACGGCAAAGTGGTGGGAGGAGTCGCTTCAGACGACTTCGGCTGAAAGACAGAATTTCAGACAGAGGGTTAGACATGAAGACGAGGAGAAGGGGGAACAGAAAAAAATCAAGAGAGACGAGAAGAACAAGGAGGGCACAGTATGGAGAGAGAGCGAGACGGAGGGGGAGGAGAGTGAAGCAGAGACAGGAGTGACTTAATTAGAGGGAACGAAGGATTTTCTCCACTACAGCAGAGTAGTCTTTGCTTCAGGAGATGCAGCAAACCAAGGTTATATTCAGCCCCGCAGCTGCACAGGATGAATAGTCTCTAAATAGAGACTCACATCACACACAAACCCACAGTTACTGAGTGTAGGGACGACCTCTATTAACCTGCCGTTGACCTTCGAGACAGACCGACAGCTGGGTTTGCATTGAACTCTGCAGCCAACCAGCTACAGTAAATAGTTGTTTTTCTGTCCATCACATCGTTTCATAGAATAGGAATCAGCTATCAGGCAGCATGACAGTAGCCACATCCTCCTCTGACATTACAATTGTGGAGAAGTTGAAAGGTTGTTTGTATTGTCTAGTAGCAGACATCCCCCAAGGACTGCCACAGATACCAGACTTTTTCAGGAGCAATAAATTCATGAAATAGTCTCATTCTTCAGCCCTTGGCAGGAAATGAAAACCTATTTTCTCTGTATGCTTTTTCCTCAAAGAGATGAGTGAAATATTTGGTGATTTCACCTGACATAGATCAGTGCTTTCTACTCACTGATTTAAAATATCGATTAAATCATTTCCAAATAAATGACTTTAGATCTGACTAATTCTTATTTAGTCATGGTAATTTAACATAACATTTAACAAGCACAAATTTAGAGGGAGTTTGAGCTGCATTAAGTTTTCTTCTTATTTACAGCGATCGGGCATAACATGATGACCATGTGCCCAATACTGTGTTGACCCGACTTCTGCTGACATACAGTATATGAGCTGTAAGGCTGCACGATCAATCAAATAACAGATAGCTGTTAGCAGGGAAATTTGAAAAGAATATGGTCCACAAAGGTTCATTTCCATCGCTGCAAACATCTGCATGCATAATATATTACAGATTTCGTGTTTTTGGCACAGAATTCAAACCTTATATTTTGTTGATTTTACACGTTTGCATTCTGCAAAGAAAATCTATCGCGAAAGGCAGCCCAACACCAAGGAATGAAAACACAATTTCTACAGTAATTACTGCCATTTTCAGTCCGTCTTCAAAATTCATACCAATCCAATCCCATCAGCCACTTCATCACATAACAGTCTAAAACCTTCCTGGCTGTAATGAGACATGTCAGTTAGCAGATTTAAGTAAACAGTTGTGATGCTACCTTGCCTTTGTCTTTATCTGTTCCTTGTTTATTTTTTGCCATCTGTCTGTTTGCTGCCTTTCTACATGCGCCACGGCTCCAGCTACCTCCCTCAAGATTTGCACATCGTCTCCACTTACTGCCTCTCCACACAACAGCTGAACAGAGTAATTATTCCTAAAAGCAGCAAAAGTAATGAGGTCATAAAAGCACTAAAAATATATACATTTCTTTTGCAGTCTGTTACGTGGGTGAAAATGACACAGTGCACCGCCTGAGCTGCGTGGAGCAACAGGGAAATGTTTAACAAGATTTTGCCCAGGACCAGTATAAATGAAAACCATAAAAAGCGAGAAATGTTAGGGTCTGAAATTACTTTAATCATGCTCTCGTGATAAAACTACAATTCACACATACTGCAGGAAAATTAGAGAACTCCTGGGTCTAAATTTTAACTCCTTAATGTTAGCAAGATACAACCCCCTCAACATTACTGAAGCATTGTAATATCATCTTGATGCAGAACAAAAAGCAGCATCCGAAAAAAGCTTTGAATGCTCTTCATAAAGCCTGGAGAGCTATTCCTGAAGCTGCCTCACAGAGTTCAGGCTGTGCTGAAGAATAAAAGGAAGCCATACAAAATATTGACTTTCAAAATCGTTAGAACTGAACTTCTAAACTGAACTTCCATGGATGTTTGTAGTCTAAGGAGCTTGGGAGAAAAAAGCGTCTGGACTTCTTTAGGTTTCTTGAAGACGTTTCACTTCTCACCCGAAAAGCTTCTTCAGTTTTAAGAGCAACTAGTGGAGAGTCAAAGATTTTAAGCCCTAAGGGAGTGTCCCCAAAGAGGGTCATGGACCCTGTATTGATCCTCTACCTAATCACCTAGCCTCACCCTATCATGTGATTTCCTAAGGTCAAATGGCCCAGGAGGTGAGTGGGCATTAAGGTGTCTGGGAAGGGATCTCAAAACTGGATTATAGATGGCAGAGGGTGTCGTAAGCCACCGCCTCTGTTCAAAGATGGTTGTTCACAGTGGACATAGATGGCTTCTTTCACTCCTCTTTCAAACCATCTGTCTTCTCTGTCCAAACCCACACCCGTTTTCACACCTTGGCTCGTGTGATTAGGTAAAGGATCAATAGGGGGTTCATGACTCTCTTGGGGGACTCTCCACCAGTTGCTCTTAGAACTAAAGAAGCTTCTCAGGTGAGAGGTGAAATGTCTTCAAGAAACTTAAAGAAGTCCAGACTCTTTTCTTTCCAAGAAAGACTCCGATGACCTGGATGACTGAGAACCTTCACAGACACATGGATGTTTGTACGTCTCATTTTCCTATCACACATTACTATATCTTAAAGACTAACTTTCTTAACCATTTAAATCAGCAGGCCTTTCAGACGCACTGATAGAAAATGACCAGAATTCAAAAAACAAGGATGTGGCCACTTCATTTCAAAATTGCAAAAAAAACAAAGAGTAAATTTTGGACATGTATTTCTGGAGACCCCAGAAGAATATAGAGCTTTTTTTTCATAAACATTACATTGGGGATTCTGTGGATAATTATGAATCGTCTCATTTCAGGATAAATAATAAACTATTCAACCAAATACTGCTGCTTTTCCACATGTATAAATAACTGCATTGCTTTTTTTAATATCCTGCATGCCATGTGATGCTGCAGGTGGTTCAGATGTGAATCCTACTACAACTATTACATATTTTTGTATTTTCACAGGCATCTGTGCATATTTGTTGTTACAAAGTAAAAATAGTACCTTGTGATCATGCGGATTAAAGGTGGGCCGACTGCTGTGGTGGAGGTTTGGATTGTAATTTACAGTTTGCATTCACATCCAAACAATTTGTGATGTTTCCAACTAAACACTGAGCTTTCTGTTACTTCAACCAACCTTCAATTTGTTTTACACAATGCTTCCATCTGTTGCATTCCTATTAATTGATTAGGACTGTAGCAGTCACATTGACAGACATCGAGATACTGTCAGAATTTTATTCCTGTTGTTACGAGGACAGCTTGAAACTTGTCTCACTGTGAGATGAAGCACCAAAGATATGAAGGAAGAAAAAAAAGAGATAATGTCGCAACTCTTTTTTATATTTTATTCTTTTTGTCTTGGAGAATCCAAAATAGCAAAGTGTGTACCTGAATTCAAACAGAAAGAAGAGTTTGTATGTGTCAGTGGAGTTCAGAGTAGAGCAGCTGTTTCTTTGCATCAAAAGGAGACCGTTAAGGTGGTTTGGGCATGTGATTGCATGCAAGCTCGAGGCCTTCCTTTGGAAATTTTCTAGGCGCATCCAGCAGGGAGAAGGCACAGAATAAGATCCAGAACTTGTGGGATTATATGTCTCACAATGCCTGGGAGTGTACTGGATCACAGGTGGAACTATAAAATGATGGTTGGCTGAATGTATATTTATAATTGTCCATTTTTGTTAATTAAGCGAGTGAATTGACTCACGCTACCAGGAACAGCTGACCTGAATCCAATTCTTGGTCCGAGCTCAAGTGATCCTACCTTGATGATCAGACAAACCTTCCATGGTTCAATCGTAGTAGCAAGTTTTTAAAAAACAGAAAGAAAGAAAAGAAAGCTGTGGGTGTCAGTCCTGTTGTCTCAAACCAAGCTACAAAGTTCCAGCAGCACACTGTTGTTAAGCTCCTGCACACAACACGGTTTGTTTTGTTGGAAGCTAAAATGAGGCTAAAGTGATGCACGCCAAAACACTCTTTAGCATTTAACTCCCTGGGAAAAATACATTTCAAGAAAAGATGTTACACTGCATCACTAACATCAACCCACCTTCCTTCCTTTCTCAGTGCCATCCTCCCCTCCTCCGCTCCCTAAACCACCTCAGGGTGGAAAGTAACGCTGACTACAGTATGTCTTTCTGAGGCCAGAACAGAGAACTGTTCTCCTCCCTCCCCCTTCTACTGCTCTTGTTGCCTGTGGTGGTGAAAGCAGCGCAGCTGAGATGTGAATTCAGAGCATTTTCTACCCCCCTAACTCATTCTGTTGATGTCTTTTAAGGCTGTTTTTTATACATTTCTCTCAAAACTTCCTCATCTTCTGACTTTGATGCTGCTGGAGATGTCAATACTAAACAGCCACAGGTGGACTGATGATGAAGATAAAGAGAAAGGAGGCTGGAGGGTAAGAGGGTGAGGCTAAAGGGATGCAGAGGGAGGGGAGGGCGAGGGGGGATATAAAAAGGATAGATAACAAGACTAGTACGCACTGGGTGAAAGAGGATGAACAGAGGTTGAATAGATATTAGGACTTAGCGATGGAAGTGTCTGGCTCTCTAGTGTGGTGAGTGCTGATAGTGAGAGAGAAAAATGCTTAACATCTTTACTGAAATTTGTCTGCTGGCCAGACCTTTAACAGCTTCATTTGTACTCTTACAGAGAACACTTACCGCAGAGAAGTGGAACAGTTACACAGAGACTAATAAAACAAGAATTATGGAGGCCGAGGGATAGTGTTAGCTGTTTGAGCTCTAATCCACTTCCACGGTGTTCTCACAAAGCAGTCTGTTAAGTGACCTTGAGCTATGTGTTGTGGTTAGAGATGCACTGATTGATGGGCCAGGCCCCCTCTTGGCCCTGACAAGTGAACGGGCAGTGAGTCTCACATATGTCCAGTAATGAGCCGGTCCGTTTCACGCATGAGCAACACACACAATTATTCAGGAAAACAGTTGCGTGCACACTCACAAGTGTCACTAACGTAGAAACCTCTCACCGCAGACCAGGTTCATCAAAGTAAACTAATAGGGGGTTAGTACCAACAAACATAAGAAACTTAAATCACCACCACAATCACACAGATGAATATGGAAATTTTAAACACAGTAACAAAGATAAAGTGGATAACCAGCAGCCTCAGTATGAGCAAAGGATCAAAGAAGAACGAGGAAAACAGTAACACTCCTTCTGACCTTCTCCATCTCTCAAAGCAAACATCACCTAGAGTAATCTTCCCTGCACGAAGCCATACTGCTGCTCACTGATGGTCACCTCTCTTCTTCACCTAGCTTCAAAAATGAGGTATAGGGATGTGTTTTTTCTGCATTTTTGTCAATATTCTGAAACTAACCTGAAAGAAACTTCTGAGCTTGAGTTTTTCCTCCCCCCAGTCACCAAATACTTGCTCAGAGTTCAGCATGAACTCAGTTGGGATTTTCTTTCTCTCATTTTAGAGACTTTGCCTTATAATAACCAGTGCACTGAGAATAAACAGGTGTTCTAGCTCAAAGAGATAACAGCTTTCAGACTAGACAAAAGTTGTGGACATCAAATCATATGAACGAGAGTGTTACTAACTGTTCACTTTTGAAGTGCTTGGCAAATCTTTGCAACGGTCGATAATACTGAGCCATTTAGTGGCTTGAGTGTACATGCTGTTTTTTTAAGTGCTGCAATTATCTGTCACACACATTCAAGAAGCATAACACGAGACTCAGCTCACCATTAGGGTCCTCAAGTGTTTTTAAAGTGTTGCATTGAATTGTGTTTTCTCTCAGCAAAAAGAGCTGAAGTAATGCAAGTGACAAGCTTCAGTATTTAACTGGTCTGAGAACGGTGTCTTGAACCAGACTGTGGGTTTAAAAGGTTGAGATGATAAATGTCTTGAAACTACAGTCTGGTTCATAGATTCACAGACGATCTTGAACCTGGCTAACATCAAGCAGGCAAATATCAGGATGATTATTTATAACCATGAACTGAATCATGCTTTCATGAGCAGAGACTTTGCAGGTTCTTGGAGCAGTTAGGCTCATTAAATCATGTGATGAAACACATGAAGAAAAAATAAATAAATAAATCAGCAGATACCCAGCTTTCAAGGCTAACACTGCTAGCTTGGTACTGCTGATGATAAGAGCTGATGTGGGTTTTTTCTTTTTTTAATTTCCATGATTTGAATAAATAGACAGTAATTTCTTTGGATCATGGCTTGGAGAATGCAACCATCATTGCATCCCTATATCATATTGAAACCTGATGTAATACTGAATAAAGTTACACAGGTTCACCATCCTGTTAATTTTGCTAATTAGTATTTAAAGAACCAAGCACCTAGAAGTAAGATCGCGTACTTGGCGTATTGTCTGTCTTGTTAATGTTGGTTTATAATGGAGCACTGTAACAAAAAAATAATAATTTCCCCCAGGGATCAATAAAGTATTCTGATTCTGATTCTGAAACGGCAACCAACTGAATACCAACTAGAAAACTATTTTTGGTAGGGGTTACTGAGGTTGGACAACAGAGAAAAGGCTAGAAAGCTGTAAGGGAGTGACCTGTTTTTAAGTAATTTAATTAGTGGATGTAATCACTAATATATTAAAATATTATATTCAATTTTGACCACGACACTCCCCTAAATTCTATACAGTAGACCTATAAACTATTTTTGTAGAAAATAAATAGTGGAAATACTACCAAAAACGGAACAATTCAGGCGAAGTTCAAGAACACAGAGCACACAGTCAAAAATGAACTCAAGTCTTTACAGTGAGAAAACTCCCACTTTGGAACTAAAAGAACTAAATTACAGAAAGTTGATTTTATTCATCTGTATGTAGCATTTTCAGTGTGAGAATTTGAAAGTCTGACAGTCGACAATTAATCCAGTAGCAAAAATAGTTTCTGAGTGTGGTGCAATTTTTCAAGATTCAAGAATGACACGATTTTTGTTCAATTAAATCATGTTAACATGAAATAAACAGAAAAGAGTTGTGACAACAAAATCTGAGGAAACTGAGTTTATGCAGTATCATATGGAGCTCAACAGAGCTACCTGCAGTCCAGTATTGTTGGCTGATATTAGCCATTTCTCAATATATAACTGTCTGCATTTAGAAATACTGATAAATAAAAATGTAAAAAGTAAAGAAGAAACATGAGAAACATCCTTCAGCCATGTTATGAGTGTTGATGTTGCATAGTCTGTCCACCAGGTCCTTTTGCAACTTGCCTGCTGGCAACGCACATGCTTGGAATGTCACAAAACACAACAACCAGCTGATCCAAGTCTACTGGACCAATATACTGGAATATTAGATTCTAAAGCCAGGTTTGTGGCGTCTCCCTTAGAGACTGAGTGAATAATTCAGTCTTTCGAGAGGGGCTCAGAGAAGAACTGCTGCCACTCCACGCTAAAGAAGCCAGTTAAGGTGGAGCAGGTATCTGACTAGGATCTTTCCTAGGTGAGGTGCTCTGGTTATGTCCTACTGGGATGAGGCCCCAGGGCAGACCCAACACAGGACCCAACTGCTCAGGCTGCTGCCCCTGCAACCTGGCCCCAGATAAGTGGAAGATACATGGATTGATGGATGGACGGAGATATTTGGTTTTAAATCACCAAATAAAAAGTATCTACAGTTTTGTGAAAAAGTGTTTGTCCCCTTCCTGATTTCAATTAAATGCTTCAGACACAAAATGCAGTTTCTAAATTGACATTCGGACTGACATTCTCCCTTCAGGATGTTTTGATAGACAGCAGAAATTATGGCTCCATTCACCACAGCAGGTCTCCCAGGTGCTAAGGCAGCAAAACAGCCCCAGACCATCACACTACCATAACCATAGTTTAATGCCGAAATAAAATACAGGGCCATGTAGGTTTGGATTTGTCCACCTTAATAATAAACATTCATTTAGAAACTGCATTTTGTGTTTATGTGTGTTATCTTTGTCTAATATTTACAACTCCTTGATCATCTGAAACAATAAAGTGTGACAAACATAAATAGGAAAAAAACTGTCATTTAAAAAAATTCCCATATTAGTTCTGCTCTACGCTACCGGACACAGACTCCAGATGTCATGCTGGAGCCACTCTTCCTGTTTGGGGGTTGCAGTTCCTACTGCTGCTATGACCACTGGGACCCTTGGGACTACTTTGAATGTCACCTTCTACATATTTCTGATGTTACTAACAGCCACATCTATAGCAAACCCTTAATAGCGGGTCAATCTCTGCCTCAGGTGGATTTAATGTCTACTGTATGCTGGCTAAATGAAAAGGTAAAAGTGACTTACTGTATTTAAATTGCACAACAAGTAGCTGCAATGTAAGCCGCAATCAAATGTAATTGTCAACCCATCCTTTTCACAAAATGAGAAATCTGTGTTGTTCTCCTGAACCAAAAAAAACAAACTTAAAGCGACCTCTGTCTAACCTTCCCCGTAGCTCATCTGCTCACTGACGTCAGAAAATAACATGTCAGAGCATGGCAGAAGTTAACTAGGTTGCCACAGCTAGCTGCTAGAACATGTACAACATTGGTAAGTACTGTGGACACTGCGGGGAGGACACTCATGACTAACACAGGCAAATAAGGTTAAAAATCAGCAGCCTTCCTCCAAGGCGACCGCGCTGCTCTCTTGTGACATTTTTAGGCCAATCACTGGGCTCATCACCGAGGGTTTGCAAGATGCACTTTGATGGATTGTTGATTCCAGTAACACTGAAATCATTTGTGGTTTATACACAAACACAATCCAACTAATTTACTCACAGCAGAACAATGAGAGCATGCTACTCAGGCAGGGGGAAAAGCATGCATGCATTCAGAGATGACAAAAGACCACTGCACTCTATCAAGTTCTCTTTTTACTGGCTTTCTAAAGAAGTTTAAAAAAAAAAACAGAACTTCAAGCAGTAGGATTTGCAAGCATCAACAAGGCTGTTTGACATTACACAATCTCTTTTTCCCCCCTCTCAGACTTTCAGAAATGGTAAGAAGCTGTTGTATCACATCTCTTGCTAACAGAAGATCTGGCTTCAAATATGGAAACGCAGTTGTTCAAACAGGAGACTTTAATATTGAACTCAAGGACAAAGGTTTTTGTACTTTTGAAGTCAAACATGTTTGTAAAGTTCTGTAAAGTCAAGTCACTTACTACCACTTACTATTCCTTTAGCCTCCTGGAAGAACAGACCACCTTCCAAGTTCACAAGTCAGAATTTTCTCCACTTGAGATGTTACAAATAAATAACTATTAAGCATTAAGCTACAACTGGACTGCTCACAACTTAATGTGAAGGACAGAGCCACAGCACGCTGCTAACAGGAAGGTTAGAGCTAAAGCTGTGGATAGGGTCAGCAAAAACACACACCAGACAGCCCTTTATGACAACTACTGAAGTCACTTTCTTGGTCTCAAAGCCACCAGATTCCACTGAGTAAACAGTTAAAACACACAAGTCGAAACCTGAAGACTGGGCCAAGAAATATTTGAAGACAGATTTTTCAAAGGTTTTATAGACTGATGAGATGAGAGTGACTCTTGATGGACCAGATGGATGGGCCTGTGGCTGCATCAATAATGGACACAGAGCTCCACTTCGACTCGGACACCAGCAAGGTGGAGGTGGTATTATTAAAGATGAGCTGGTTGGACCTTTTCAGGGTGAAGATGGCTCGAAAATCAACTCCAAAACCTACTGCCAGTTTTTAGAAGACACTTTCTACAAGCAGTAGTACAGGAAAAAGTCTGCATCTTTTAAGAAGACCATGATTTTTATGCAGTACAATGCTCCATCGCATGCATCGAAGTACTCCAGTACATGGGTAGCAGGTAAACGCCTTCAGCATGAAAAGATAATGACATGGCCAAAGGTCAGGAAGGAGGCCTAAACCCGTGAGAACCTGTGGGCCTTGCTTAAACGGGAGATTTACAGTGTAGGGAAACAGTACACCTCTCTGAACAGTGTCTGGGAGGCTGAGAGTTGTTTTATTATTCTCACTTTAACATTTGCAAACAAACTAGTGAGATGGGAAAATGTTCATTTTTAAAATTAATTGCATAATTCACTTTTACATTCTTAAACATTCAGGTTTAGGTTCATTAACATTTTGGACTGACTGTCCTTGATCCATAATGAAATTAATGCTCAAAAATACAACTTTAATAATTGTGCACACAGTGTATGTGTGTGCAGTATAAGCCAATATAAGTATAAGCGAACTGCATGTAACATGAATAGATGATCAGGAACAAGTGTGACCACCTCAATAAAAGCAGAAAATCTGGCACTTTGCTGGTCTGCAATATCCAGGTATGTGTCAACACAATGCCACAATCTTCCCAGACAATTCACCCCAAGGTCAGATCATACATTCTCAGACAAATTGCAAAAAACTCAAGAGCCACGTCTCTGATTCAGTCAGCATGTTAAATGTTAAAAGTTCATGACAGTACAATCAGGAACGGCTTGTTTGGAAGGGCTGCCTGGGGAAAGCCTCCTCCTTCTGCGGCAGCATAGCTTATATGCTTACATATCTGGAAACAGGACAGCAACCTCCTTTAATATACAAAAAAAATAAACAAAAATCATGGCTGGCTTGTTCTGTATTGAGCCTGAGTTTGTCCCTTGCCTGATAGAAGGCACATAAACAAGTGGAACAGCATCAGCTGCTCATCCTCATGTCTGCCAACATGAGCCTTACATTTGTCAAAGTAAAGCAACCTTCGTCTTCACAGTGTGTTTATCTGTAAATACAAAGCCCTCGAGTCATTACTGTGATGTAATAATAACATTACAGAAATGACACAAAGCAATTTCAATCGTTACAAAAACGCTCTTCACTCAAACTAGCGAGGCTTCAATCTGACAGCAGGCAGACAAAATGAACAACAAAAAGTTTCAGCACAAAGGAAACACTCTGAAATATAAAAACCAAGCAGTGCTTTAATTCACACTGGCTTGTTCACAGCAGGCTTCCTCTGGTGCATATTTATTCCATTGCAATGTCTAAGTTTCCCTCATTCGCTTCTGTTTCTCAGTTTATGCATTTTTCCCCCCTTTGTCCCACTCGCCTCTTGCCTCTCTCACACACTCTGTGTTGTCTCTGGCTTTCTCTGAAGCATTGCCAGCAGCCAGACTGTGATCTAGGATCTGTTTCTGCCACCCACGCAGACGGCTTGGCTTTTATATGCAAATTAATTATTAAAAACAACTCATTATCACTTTAAACAGTTTCGCGCAGATGGAGAACGAAGAGGAGAGGGCGGGCTACAGTAACCCTGAGCTACAGTTGGCGTATGCACATGTGTGCTCGTGTATTGGAATGACTTTAAGGCATCCACTGGTTTGATTTATGGATTGGACACACAGCACCCAGAAACATTTTGTGTCATTCTGTCACTGCAGTTGCATCATCACACTGTATTATTATTATTGTTTTTATTTATCTATGTATTTTAAACAGCATGCTGGAGGTGCAGGTGATGGATGTGATGCTGTTGCAGCAAAGATTGCATCCTTCTGAATTCCACACAGTCCACCACAATTGTCGCATCAGATTCTCTGTTTTTATCTATTTTGTTTCAGACAGGACTCAATTTTAAATAAAGAGGTGAGCATATCTGCAAGTACTGCCTGTGAGGCAAAGCTCAGAGTTAACAGTTTCACAGACTTTGTCTACTGTCAATGATTTAACTAATATGGTCATGTCAGGCGCACAGCTCTGACTATGAGCTCAGAAGCCCCGCCCATCTGCTGTTCAAACAGGCAGTCAATCAAAAGAAAGTTGGCTTAAAAGGAGGCAGGAAAGGAGCTAAAAAAAGCACGTTTAATAGATACAGTGGTGTGAAAAAGCATTCGCCCCCTTCTTGATTTCCCATTTTTGTATGTTTGACTGACTTAAATGCTTCAGATTGTCAAACAAATGTAAATATTAGACAAAAATAACACATGTAAACACAAAAATGGGAAATCAGTAAGGGGGCACTCTAAACTGAAGGTATCAAGGCCCGGCATAAGTTAAAAAAGGATTACTCAAAAATGTGAATCATGTAAATCTACCTTAAAGGAGTTGTAGAACAAAAAAATGAATTAGCTGATGTAATAAAGAAACTATTTTGTTGCAAAAAATCATTCAGATCCTTAAAAATGGAGCTTATCCAAAAACCACATGGTAGTTCTTCAGTTAGGTAGTTTACTTCCTTGACAGACTGCATCTATTAGTCTAATATTCCATCTTTCATTGTTTTACACCTCTCACCTATTGGCTTAAAAATTTAACAAAAAAGCTCACGCAGTAATAGTTCAGCGGCCTCAGCTGGGAAGCTTTCATCACATAGGCTCAGCACGCCTGAATTTTTCTAGACATTCCCTGACAGCGCTGCATGTGAACCAGCAAATGTCAGATTTAATCTGATCTAAAGTTTTAAAGTCGTTCATTGGATCAGGTAGTTTAACCTTCTGAGCTCTCTACTACAAAGTGCACGTAATGTCTGTGCCAGTGTGAGAATAGTGCAGGAAACCTTCAGAAGTGATACAACACTTGGACCAAATTCTTTCAACACTCTTCCCGCACAACTCCAAGCCAAACCTATAAAAAAAAAAAAAAAACGTATACTCATTTGGTTTGTTTACAACCCGATAATCCTTTAGACAGACGAGACTAAAGTGTAGATATTTGGCCATAATGCAAAGCAACACCGCTGAAGACAACCAAACACAGAATATCGACACAAACACCTCATACATAGCACGCTGGTGGAAGTTGCTGAAGTTTGAAAAGTATCTAATGTCTTTGCGTTACCCAAATGAGCATCAGTATTGAATATAGATGATATACAGTATTCAGTTGTGGTCCAAAGTTTACATGCATACACTTACCAGCACAAATTGTCATGGAGCTGTTGATGATTTCTTTTTCAGTGCAGATTGATTGTACAGTTTGAACTGGATTTTCTCTAATCCACAAAGGTCAAATAAAAACATACACTGACTTAGATCTTTGAATAAGTGGTGCTGAGGGTTCTACAATGTCTTTAACTTGACAAGGAAACTGATTATTAGCTTCTTGTTAGTAATTGTAACTGACAACAAATGGGCATTTCTCTTTGCCGACATAGACAGGATTTGTTTGACAGCACTAATTTAACCGACCAATACTCAGAACAATGGCAAACTCCAAGGAACTCAGTGAGAATCTACGAAGGAGAATTGTAGATTTACACAAGGTGTGAGGGTCTCTTTGAGCAACTGCAGATTCCAAAATCATCAGTTCAAACAAACATACAACTCATTGTGTGTTTTCAAACCTAAGAACACTATATCCACTGTCGAGCATGGTAGTGGTAGCATCATGCTCTAGGGCTGTTTTGAATAGCCAGTGAAATTAAAGTTATTTGAGATTATACTTACTTCAGTACCAAAATACATCAGGAGGAGGATAGCCTTTTACCCAGAGTGATGAAAGTTACCCAGTGTGTTAAATACAGTATATCAAAGGTAATACATTATGACACCACCATTTGAAACTTTAAAATAAACTCTAGCACACTTTGACAATTTGGCAGGTATTTCTGCTTAAAATCCAACTTTGGTCAGATTCTAACATCAAACATGAGCCTATGAAAAGCATTGATGTTAAGAAAAGTCCAATTTTAGTGTTTCACTAAACCATGACATGTAAGCTAGCGTTAACTAGCTAATTCAAATCTGTCCAAAAATTATGAGATTATTTCTGTTGCTAAATTGCTAAAGATGGCTAGTTACAAGTTAGCCTAACAATTCGTAACTTTGCAGAAAGCATGTAGACATTTTGTGCTGTTGTTGTTTATGGATAATAACAACTGCCAGTTCTCTCCTTTTTTTGTCCTTTTTTAGGGAGTATACAAGGTGATACATATGTGAACACAGACACACAGTCTGACTGCATCACACCAATTTCTGTGGAGTTTCACACCGCCCTTCACGGAGTAACTCACAGTACAGAAACAGCCCACTCACTGAAACATGCAGAGATGCACGCACCTCTGATATCTCTGTGGAAACAAGACAAGGATATGTGCACTCATCCGCCCACAAACACACCTACACCATCATGTCCTTTTTCTCCCTTCACCCACACAGAGCTTCAGTCGTGACACCGACACACACACACACACACACACACACACATAAACACAGTTATCTACTTACTGATAAAGACCTGTATGAGAAGATAACAGTGTTTTTGAAAGGTTATTCTCCAACTGTGTTCAGCAACTCTTTGTATTGGATCCAGCAAGACTATTGTTTGGGTTGAAAAAGATTTTTTGCTTAGCAAACATCCTTTTTACAACAGATTAAAGTGCACAAAAGGTCAGTGGCAGTTAAAAAAAACAAAAAAAAACCCAACTAATTTTTCAGGCTGAGTGAAAGATAAGTGCACTGAAAGAAACTGAGGTTCTGGCATGAAAAGTTCCTACTGGAAGGCATTCACAAGTCTTGTGCGAGGAAAAGATGCCAAACATGATGAGTAATACATTTTAACTTTAAACACGGCAGCTGCCAAACACTATTTGTTGCAGGTTTCAGCCTTTCAGAAATCATTGGTTTCTCAGGAAAAGGAAAGGGATGGAAAAAAAAAATCCTATTTCATGATTAAAGAAAACTTTGGCATGCAGTGTTTGCTACTGTTAAAGCTTTTTTTTTTTTTTCTTATTAAAGAGGGGAAAAAGGTAGGTTTCCCAATAAAAAAAGCAAAGCTCAAGGGACAGAAAAGCCGTCATTTTACATTTATGTTGCTTTCTGTCTTAAGCACATCAATCAAAGAGCCACCAAGCAACCACTCACACTGAGGTTACATGAAATCGCCTCCAACTGTGGCAGCGCTGCATGGAACCACAACAATAACATACACTCAAACTGTAAAACACAAACAGTGTTGTTGATACTCACTTGAGCTGTGGCCGAAGCCTCTTTGTTGTAGTACTTTTTCCTCTCATACTTGTCCCGGATAAAGACTTCCACTGCTCTGAAGGTCGGGGTTAAGGACTGAAGCCGTGCACAAAGGTATCCAAGTGGACAATACTTACACACACACACACACACCACACGAGACGCATCATAGAGAAACAGCATGCACCGAGTGTACACGGGAATTCTGCACAGCAAAGGTGGGAGTAGTAGTAAAACTTGCAGGAGAAGAAAAAGTCTTTTCAATCCTTGTTTTTGTTTTGTTTTTTTAAGTCGTATGCATACACGTTTTATGTTCCAGCAACTACTGAAACTGAGATTTTGTTAAATAATATTTAATAATCCCCCAAAATAAGGATCCAAGGATATTTCAAGATAGTTGGTTAAACTTGCTTCTAGAAAAACTTTCACAACGTGCACTCATAAGCTTTATGATATGTATTCTGTGGAATAGTCATCAACTTGAATACACTGAGATTAGAGATGTAGATAATGTGTGGTGACGAACGTTCCTGTCTGTTCAAAAGCTTTATGTTTATCTTTAATTGACAATGACCTCAGGAGGCTGCTAGAATTACAGCATGTGTGTCAGGATCAAAAGCAGACGCTGATGTAGAGCCTTGAAACAAGGTTAAGTGGATGATGGTAGGAGTGAGCAATTAAAAAAAACTCTTAACATAGACTAGCATCAGTACTGATGCCAGTGCCAATGCATGCTACAGACAATTGTGTCTATATTTGTCAGAAGCACAAGATTCAACGTTTCAGTGATGGAGGAAACGTTTAGATTTTCTACATTCGGATCATCCCAATGTGCTAAAAGAAAAACAGAATCCTGTTAGATAAATTAAAATGAAATATTTGACAGAATTTATGTACTGGGAAAATGTCAACCTCAGTGATGAGCAATCGATAATAAGATGTAATTATTTCTGCTGTTTTCAATTAGTGGGATGATGATCAGCTGTACTTTACTTGTTGAACAGCAATCTCTTAAATCTGGTCTTCACAACATATATTTCAGAAAGACTCTTTGCCTGAAGAAACGAGGCTACATTGGCTTCAGAAAAAGAGCTGATGTTGCTCATGATGCTACAAAAACATTTCTACAACAATCTGAAGGTTAAGCAACAACTGACCTGGGCACACTGGGTATACCAGGACACAGAAGCATCTTTATAGGTTCAGGAATCATCTCTAAAGTGTACCAAACTAAGCTACAAGCAAGACTTGCTCCCTCCAAGAGCAAGTAAAAGTCAAGCTGTACAATGCTCATGGGACCACCATTGGGATAACACGAAACAACAAGACAGTGAAAATCACAAGGAGGCTGTTAGAAGGTTTTTTGACCAAAACACAACTTTTTGATTCATTCGACAATCGTTAGAGTTACAGAAAACACTTCATTGCAGCATAAGAACCTTATCTATGTTATAAAACTCAGAGGCGACAGAAGTATAACAGATTCAACCTGTGTGTTGTATTCGTGCAGGGACAGTATTAGATTATTCTGTTATTATATGTTACCTTATATATGTAATCAAAGTAGTTGAATTAGAATACTGCTGTAGATCACATTATACCCTTTAATATAGAGTGTGTGAGCTGTATGTAGTTTAGTTCTCATTATACTTTTGAGTTAACAGAACATATTCACATATTAGTTCATTAGATAAATGTGCATCACTCTGTATCCTTGATCTGCTGGGAATGTGTTACACTGTTTTCTTGACATGCTTAATTGTTGAATCATGAAGAGAAGGTTGTAAGCAGGAGACTCTGTGTCTAAAGACAGGGGAGATAGATAGACCACATTCCACACCCCCACCTTACAGAAAGCAGAGAAACAACTGCCGAGGTCATAACTTAGGCGCTGTAACAGAGAAAAAAATGTGATGTTTTGGCTTTTACGACTAGCTGGGGGCCACTAGAGACTATAAAAAGCTGAGCAACCCGTCACCATTTTGAGACATGTGCCTGACCCTCTGGTAGCATCTCTCCCGTCCGGACGTTGTAATGCTCTGACTGTTGAATTGTATGGAAATAAATGATTGTTGATTGAGCATTGATACACCGAGTATTGTCCTTCCTTCAGCCCAAAGATTCAAAGAATTGGGAGATTTCAACAACAGCTAGTCATCGGGGAAGGAACAGTTAATTTTTTAACTATATCAGCAAGTTCTAAAGGAAAACAGCGAGACGCATATCTGTGAGGTGACTCTTAAGAGAAAGTGAGTCATGCAAAAAAGGTAAAAAAAAAGACTAAAGTTAATGTTCTGGAAGATTCCACTCAAAATCATCACCTCAAGAAAAGAGTTCAAGGTGTTCTGTACAGAGGATTTTATTAGCAGAAACACTAGCTGCAGTTTTTGCTACAACTTACATTGAAACCAAAGGTTTGTACACTTTTGCCCCTTAGAAATATGTGAGATGAGAGGCTAGGTAACAGAAGCGTCACATCTCAGAATAATAATACTGATCACTTTTATTCTTTTATATTGACCATTATCCCTAAATCTGACATCACATTGGGAGATTAGCAGCAGTAACTATGTTGAACACTTTGTGTAAAGGTAAAAACAATTATGCAATTGCTTGATTTAATCAATCTATCAGAGGATTGTTGATGTAAATCAAAGGATTTCATATTTACTGCACTGCTCACCTGTTTGAAATGATGCGTCGCTAAAGTCTGCAGCAGAAATTTGCTCAGCAAGTAACCTGACGAGAAATTACAGCATCACAACTAGAGCTGGGCGATATGAGATTTTTTCATATCACGATATGTTTTTTTCATTTCAGTCGATAACGATATCTATCACGATATAAGCCAAATAACTATATTTGTAAGATTTAAATGTGCCGTTGCTCACAAGTAAAATGTGAAATAATCAGCAGCTTGTTTTTATTTAAATATTTATTTCTCATAATAAGTTCAACAGGGTAGATGTACTTAAGGAACATGAGACTTTTTCAGATAAATAAAGGCAAATATTGCAAACTACACAAAAGGCAGCCGCTAAAGCGTTTAAGTTTCAAAATAGAACAAACAAAACAGACTAAATCGTCAATTCCACTTAGAAACAAAATATTAATTCTAAAAATAAATCTTAGTTTGTTTTACAGAAGAACAGACAAAACTGACTAACTTTTGTCAATATCAAATAAACTGAGAACTAAAAGGAAATTCTCAATCTGTCCTTGTTGTATAGCTGAGCTTTTCAAACAGTTTTAACAGTTACTTTAGTCTGACAAAAGCCGAATGACGAATTAGCGCTTCCAGTCAGAGACTGAGGCTACGTCCACACGTACACGGGTATTTTTGAAAACGGAGATTTTCCGTTTTCGTTTTAAAAAATAATCCGTCCACACATAAAGGCAGAAATGAAGGAAAACGCTGCTATGAACATGCCAAAGCAGCAGGTGGCGCTAGATTCCTAACCGTGCAGAAATGTTGGCCAATCAGAAGTCTAGAAGCCTCGGTGGGAAAAAGTCGTATGTGTGGACGGACAGTAACTGTGTGTATATGTAAGCATTTAAACACTGCAGAGAGTAGAATTAACAGTATTGTAGAAATTCATTTCACCGAAACAATAACGTGGCGCACAGTGTGACGCATGCACCAGTTTATTGTATTTCCAGACTTGCTTTCGGCACAATTTACAGTGCACGCTACTCTGTTTTTTGTCAGACTTGAAATAGCCGAAATACCTTCACACTACGGAACTTCTATGGCTCTTCCGTTCGACAATCTCTCCGGCATTGGAACCATCATCTGTTTTCTCTTCGGTCACGCTCGGTTGATTTTTCTAGTCGGCACACTCATTTCCTCCATTACGCGCTGGCTCCATTACCCGCTGGCTGCTTCCCAAACAAACACACGTGCGGCTTGGCACTTGTGCTGTACGTAACAAGTCACGCGACGTGACGCTGCGGCTGTGATTGGTTCGGCTCTGCGCTACTTAATTTGGATTGGCTGACCTTTTTTTTTTTTTTTTTTTTAAAGAGGACAAGAGCGGCGAGGTCTATCACGATAGCTTAATTTCTCTATCGAGTAAAAGTTATATCGCGATACATATCGTTATCGTTCTATCGCCCAGCTCTAATCACAACTAAGTGAAAGTGTCAGAAAGAGTGAAGAGGGGCTTTGTCAGCTTTAAATCCTGATTAGACTGAGTGTTTGTAAAAGGGCCCGGCAGAAACTGGATCAATTGTATCCTAAACACGATGAGGCAGATCTAAAGTGAGCGCACCATTAGAAGATCGATGCCTGAACATTTGTTGGCTGAGAGCTGAAGGGAAGCAAATTCATCAAAAAAGTGTTTTCTAAATAAAGAACACAAGATTCCAAATCAGTAAAAGTTATGTCAAGAAGGCTTTCTAGTAGTGGCCTCAGATGACAAGTCTTTAACCACTTCTGGGGCAGGAACACAAGGTTTGGGCTAAGAGATTTGAAAAGTTCCCTTTGCTGACAATCGGCAGCTAAACGTTTGGGCCATGAACAGAAGGCTGTATGTCAGGAGAATAATAGACAGCGTAATACTGCAGAGGATTTCAGTTAATTGGAGTCGGACACCTGAATGAATCAGACAGCTGTTGGTCTCTCTCCTGATTTCCTCTGTCTAAATGTTGTCTTTAACAGTTTTCATAAAATCAGCCAAAGAAATGGGAACAAATTTTGCATTTTGGTGACAGACATGTAAAATCGGTTCTCTGCCAGGTTGTCTGTTCTGTGTAGATACAACAGTGGTTCATCCTGGGTCTAGTTTTATGCTCGAATGATTAACAGGTCACTTTTAAGTGGCTTAACAAACAAACTAACAAAAAAACGTTTATTGAGTGGGGGAAAAAAAAAACAGCCTGAAAAAGATGCCTCAACACCACCTTAAAAGGTCAGCTCATTAGAAGCAAACTATAAAAAGAATTAAGGGTTGACTCGAGACTTTTGCACAGTACTGAATATTACGTTTGAAACCCATACAGTATTTAAATGTATATACAATTTAGCCATCCATCCATTTTCTTCCACTTTTCCAATTTGCTAGAATGTATCACTTTTGGACATAGTTATAATGTTTCTCTTTTAAAAAGGGCAAAAAAATGATGCAAAAGAAAACAAAACCAAACTATTAACATGTCTGATTTCCATATGTGCGATGCTCGTCTCTCCATTTCATGATCACCAGGAAGTTTAATAAAAGACGCTCGGTCTAGACATGGATTTTGATTCTTTGCCACACGCTGCGAGTGACATGACTTATAATGTTCACTCCATTTGATGGATCAGCAAACTTTTCCCAGATAAAAAGGGGGGCACACGAACAACTGAGGTAATAGGAGAACACATTTACACTAAGAACCCCAACAATGTCAAAGGAAAAACACGCACACGACAGTGAGATAAGTGAGGATACACAAACAATCAACCCCACTCTCTCACTCTATCTTTCCCTAAACACACAAACCAACACAACTGCGTGCTGCTGTGCCGCAAATCCTGACGTTCTTATCTGCCTATTTCAGCAGTGACGCTTCTGTCGGATCAAGTAAAAGACTTTAGAAGATTGAAAAATGATGACCACCCGCACGAGTGGAGCTGCTAGATAGGCTGGAAGAGGAGGCCTGCTGTGGCTGCGTCTCAAACACACTGCTTATTTATTACTGTTGACTAGAAACAGCAGAGCAGAACTAGGATGCTGCACTGAGATACCAACCATGGCACTCACGGCTGTAGTGGATAAATGTGTGGCCTGGTGACACGGTGGTTAGGCACACGTGACCACAAATCTCATGAAAGACCGATAAAACACACCAAAGGGGGCAGGGATTCTGACATAAGGGCGACTGCTGTTCTTTGACATAAAATCAAAGTCTGGGTCACAATTAAACTCATTTCATATTTATAACACTGTAATACTGGGGACTATTTTACCAAGTATCAACAGAAAGACCTCATCTGTGCTACCCACATGCTGTTTCAATTTCTATTTTCAATTTCAAAACCTAATACTACAAAAATCACCACAAATTACGCATTTGATGCACCTGTTAGTTTCATATAATTCAGTTTTTTTCCACATTGATAACTAACAAAAAAGCTGGTCTAAGATTAAAACATTTAAAGTAAAAGCACATGTTCAAATGTGACTAACTTGATAAAATACTGCTGCATTACTGGTATTTTTATTTAAAACAGTATTTAAAACATTTTCTAAGACAACATTAATCTCAAATCCCATTTTAGTCCATACGTGTGTAAAACACGCCTGCATCTATGAATATCAATGCATTCAAACTCACACACACACACACACACACACAAAATACAGAGACAGGACTCAAAGTCCATTTCGTCATTTATATACATAAGCACAGTAAACAGCAGGGCTGAGAAGCTGCGTGAGTATAAACAGAGGAGTACACACAGAAACAGCCACATTCAGGCGCGAGCTCCTCTAATCCTGGGTCTGTTATCTGCTGCTTTCAGCCAGCGGCGATGCTGTCAGAGCAACTAATGGACTTCAAAAGAGTGAAGAATGATGACCACCCGCACAAATGGGCCTGCCAGATACAAGATAGGGTATTAGAGGAACATTTCAAACAGGGAGATTATTTATTTTGGTCTGCTGGTGGAAATATGAACATATGCTGGTGTGTTAACCACACAGCTGTCTTGTCTTGTATCTTGGAAAAGGGCAAGCTGGAAAGCGCTGTTACAGCTCTGCGTATAAACACAAACTGCTCGATATGTCCCGGTTAAATGTGCGGAAAGATGCAGAAGTGGCAAGCCTCTGTGTGGAAATGATGTGTGGCGATGTGTGTGCAGCTGAAGCTCAAGCCTGATAACCACAATGAGTTCGATTTGAGATTGTAACGTCATAATGAAAAAGGACTGCATCTTTATCTTGTTGCTGTAAAGCTTTCTGACTTTTGATTATTTATCAGTATTTGCAGAAACACAAAAAAATAAAATCACTTACAATATATTTAAACATTTTAGGGATTTGTAGTAAAAATAAATTGAACAGGTAACTGGCACAGTCAATTACTTACTAATTATAAAACCACTTTTTTAAAAAAATCTTTCCTTATTGGGACATAAGGAATTTACTGTACAGTAAAAAAAAAAAACCCTGCAAATTAAAATGTGCTGTAAATTCTGCATTTTCAATTCAAATCCAGTTGTTTTTTTCTGCATCTCACATACATCAAAAAATGAGTATCGGCTGGTTAAAATATGAAAAAGCCGAGTCCAGCTCCAAATTTTAAACAAACCAATACTCAAACATTTTTTTTTTTGCATTTGTCCCAAATTACAGATTCTGATTCTAACGATAAAGGCCAGGGAAAAATTTAATGTGTAAACACTGTCATAGATTTTAATGTGCGAAAAAAAAAAGGCTCAAAGTGGTTTGATGGACCACCTTCCAAAAAAATATTTCTTTAAAACGATTTGATATATGAAGCTAAAATTTCCCGGCAACCATTATATATTCAAACGTTATACCATAAAAGTTTATGCATATTGGAGGGCAGAAGACTTGTGTTGATTTGAGACCTAATGGCCCAGTGTCTCCACTGTGCAGCCTGAACACAGCCCCACAGGTTCTTTAAAGGCCCATTTGATAAAGAAGCCGAGTGATGGAGTGTTGCGTCAGGTCACTTGCCCCATCACCTCAAATCCAAGTGATGCGGTTTGTGATGAAGCGCAGAGTGAAGGAAAAGCAGCCAACAAGTGCTCGGCATATATGGGAACTCCTTTGAGACTGCTGGAAGAGCTCCAGGTGATGACTTCATGAAGCTGGCTGATGAATGGAGAGTTTACAAAGCAGTTATGAAACCAAAGACTGAAATATTTAAAGTTTTGTGCTTGATATAATGCGATATGTCCAAACCTTTGACCTGTATGGTGGTATAATGCATAAACTACTTATTTATGGTGACATTTAGAGTTTATATGTAGCT
This sequence comes from Maylandia zebra, assembly GCF_041146795.1. Classification (NCBI taxonomy): domain Eukaryota; kingdom Metazoa; phylum Chordata; class Actinopteri; order Cichliformes; family Cichlidae; genus Maylandia; species Maylandia zebra. Next base: position 29,509,032 of record NC_135179.1, on the reverse strand, counting down.
ACATGATGACAGGAGCTTTTATATTTGCATGTAGATATCCCGACATGTGTGGCGAAACAGAGGCTTTTATATCTGTGTGTACTGAAGTTGGCAGTTTTAATGCATATGTAATATGAAAGCAGTGATTAAAGTGTTCAGTGAGAGCGATGCTTTATTCCAGTGCATCTGTTTTTACGAGAATAGAGGCTGAGAATAATAAAAAAAAAGAGTGAGGGAGACAGCAGGAGGAGGATACTGGTCCGTCTGTGGTCGCCTGAAGTTCTCCGGTAGGTGGGCTTCATACAGCTGTCTGGCCCTGGTGTTGCCCATGTCCACCATACTCTACGAGGAGGGGAGGAAGGAAAAAGAGCCGAGAGAGAAAAGACGGAAAAACTGTGTCATTAATACAGAAAAGGCAGTCGGTAAAACACATTTAAGACCTTGTCAAACACACACAGCGAGTTCTTTCATACTTCACATTTGCATTCAACTCAATTTGCTGCAGATTCCTTCCCACTCGCACACAAACACGCACATGCCAAGTGAAAGACACACTGGCCGTATGTGTCAGGGCTAAATTAAGAGGAGGGTGATGAATGGGGTGATGATAGGAGAAGTGGAGGAGACGGAGTCGGAATAATCAGCCATCCAGAATTAATTAGTCATTGAAAACAGTGATTAACATTCAGACTGAGCCCCGTTCCACTCGCACTCAGCTGATGGATCGGCACAGCACGGGAGAAACGCACAGGCACACACCTTTCCCCTGCTACACACCAAGCGAGTACTGCTGTGTGAGCTTCACAGATGTACACAGACACACACAAACACAGAGTGTGAAATAAAATCAATGTGACATGCTAGTTATCCACAAAACACAGCTCCGCACTTACAAATTAGCATTATAGGCTCTCTGTATTCCCTCTGCATGTGCATTTGCACACGTGCTGCTGTGCATGTACTGCACATGGCTGCGTGTGTGTGTGTGTGTGTGTGTGTGTGTGTGTGTGTGTGTGTGTGTGTGTGTGTGTGTGTGTGTAAAAACACTGAATGCATACTAAACAGTGGATTTCTGAGGCTGTGTCAGTGCATACAGAGTGACCTTGCAGTATATGCATAACTTCACCTATCAAGGTAACCCTTAAAATGCACTTTTTTGGGGGGTACCATCTGGGTTTTTTGCATTTGCTCATGCCAAGATGTCTTAGGGCCGTTTATTTATTCTTTTTTTGGCTCAGCCAGCTCTAAATACAACAATAGTATAATACATCTTTTTCTTTTTGCTGCTCTCTTCAGGGGTCGCCACAGCAGATTATCTGCCTCCGAGCATCCTCCACTCTCACACCAACCTCCTCCTTCACCACCTTCTCTGCGGTCTCCATTCCTCCTTTCCTGCCATCTTTAATGTCCTTTGCCCAGAAGGATAATAGTTGTTTATGAAAAATGGATTACACACAATAAAATATAAAAAAACAAAACAATTAAAGGTTTTTAAACACACAGCAAATGTGTGTACAGAAAGAAATGAGAATGTCAGTGAGCTAGGACACTATATGAGGACTGTAGAATCTACTATGAAAACAGAACGCTGCATTAGGCCTTAGTGATGCATGTTGGCAAGACATTATTCATTTTAAATGTTATTATAAATTTTTCTGATAGAGCCCATACTTTATTGCGTCTGTTCTTGATTTTTGACAAACTTTAAAAGACAGCTGTTATATTGTCTCTGAAATGCTCGGAGGCAACTCAGGTGTGTTTAGCAACCTTAAGTATGCTTAAGTATAAAAAAGAAACATGCCAGTACATATAAAAGGAAAAGACTGAGGGTGTATTATTGCCAACTAGTTCTCTATTCCCACCCCTATTAAGCACCAGCAGCTCCTGTTTATGTTTGAAACATAAATGAACCAGATCACTGTTTGATAACTGTAATTAAAAAAAAAATCATAAGGATCATGTTTCGTATAATTTGGAGGTGGGTTTCTTGCCTTTGCCTGAATGAAAAATGAGAAGAAAGAAAAAAGACTCAAAAACCTAAATAATAAATCTTTCCTCCTGTTGTTTTTACTATTTTGACCATTTGCCTTGTTCCAAATGCTCTAATTTCAAATGTAAATCATCCTTGAAAGCAGAACAGGTTGCACACAAGCAACAAGTGAAAACAATGAGTCTTAAGGTTTTTGCTATTATTTGTGATCTTTACTACATAGATTTAAAACCTACAAAAAGAAATACAGTGAGCTTTTGTTTGTAAGTGGCAGAGATCATTAAAAGAATTAAACAATAACAGATTACGGGGTACAAGTTATATCAATGCATTAAGAAGCCTTAAAAGCAGTACTAGTATGGGGAGCATCATTTGCATACCTGGATCTGCTCAGGTGTCCACTGATCCAAATTGACAGATTTGACTCTGGAGATGTGGACACCCAGGTTGCGGTGGATGCCGGCACAGCGGATACACATGAACACCCCGAGGTTCCATGACGCCCACCGAGGCCCTGAAATGGAAAAGAAGAAAAGAGGATATTTCCACTATGAATTACTCCGGTTGCAGTTTTATTGTAAAACTCCTGCTGTGTTGTAGTTTAAGTGACTTGCTGCTGCATGTGAGTTGATCCCAATCATTTTCAACAATTTAGACTGCAAAGGAACTCAAAAACCCAAATAAACTCAAAACTGTGGAAGTGAAAGAACAGCAGGAAGTAAAGAACCAATGAAATACAACTGTGAAATGAAAAAGCAAGCCAGGAGTACTCTTCTCTTTGAAGCTCTTTACCCCACCACCATCCTACAAAACTATGCTTTCAAGTATGAAAAGGTACCTGTATCTGGCACTTGCTGCTACATACTGTGAAATTATTTATTTTTTAGATTTTCTAGGCTCCAGCATGCTATCCACTGGTTTGAACAGTTTTTAAGCTACTGCTCTCCTGGAATTTTCAGTTAAGGATAATCACTCTGAAATGAATGTCAGATAAAGCTACCAATTTTAGGCTCAGAATATAGCAACAATGGACAATGGATCGACCAGTGGTCTTAACCAGCCTTATATCAAGTGAGGAATTGTCTTGGTAGCCACTTAAAGTAATCAGTCATGATTTAATTGGCACCACCTCCGAGTCTATTTACTAACTGTGTGCATATTTTTATTGCCAGAGTTTAACCTTTTATAAGGTCTACATGATAACACACAATGTCACAAAGCATAAGGTCTGCCCAATTGCTTTAATAAACACAGGTTCAGTGGACTTAAGCATCCTCCCTAGTAGCGCCAGATGTGGATCAAGTTGAACACTTTTAAGATGTGACAGAACAAGAGATATGAAGGATGGGAAGGAGGAGCTTGGTACAGAACCGAGCACCTGTGCTGTACCGCACCATTGGAGTGACAAGAGTGTCGAGCCCAAAGGTAAAGCTTTCATTTACCAGTCAATCAACGTTCTAAAAAACACCAAAAGCCATGAGGTTTGTTCTTTGGAAGAATAACCTTGAGGATAAATGAGGTACCTCTCTTCAGCCCTAGAGATAGGGTGGGAGGCAACTTCAAGCCGTGGATACAAGATAACTGGCCCTCCCTTAGCCCAGTTTTGCTGGAGGTTTCTTCCTTCCCTCTGTTGCCAAATGCTTGGTAGGGTTGTCTGTTTGATGAGGTTTTCTCTGAATTACTGTATTTACTTTACAATATAAAGTGCCTTCAAAATGTTGTTGTGATTTGAAGCTATATGAAAAAAATATTCAACTGAATTAAAATTCTGGTTTTTGTAGTGGTTAGTTACACTACTTCAAAAGTATTTGTCTACTTTCACAAGAATATGAACTTTGTTTCCCTGATCAATAGGAGTTAATATGGTATCAACTCACTGTTTGTATCTATATATACACACATCTTCCCAAAGTTGGGAGCATAAAATTTTCCAAAATATCTTGGTAAGCTGAAGCATTAACATTTCACTTGAACACAAATGTTTGCGGAAGCATTCTGCATATCTAGGTTCTTGGTTTTATAGACCTGTAGCCATGGAAGTGAATGGTACACCATAATTCAATGATTTGGATTGTTGAGTGAATATTTCTGCCACTATAGTTTATGTGACGTGCTTTGGAAGAAGTTTGCTAGTGAACAAAGAACAGCAGGTTGTGAACAGCTTTAACAAAGTCAAATCAACACAAATTCAAACTCACAAGAAACAATTTGAACAAAGTCTTTGACAAAGTGTTGTAGTTGTGTGAAGTACACCATCAGGTTTCAGCAGAAATTAAAAAACATAAAAACATAAAATCCAAGCACCAAGAATCAAAGCCTTGTTTTGCTTTGGTAATACTGTCTCACTCACTTTAGTATATCAGAATGTGCTAAATGCCATTTATAATATTCTGAGACATTTTAAAGACATTCTTATCAAAACGGTGCAGGAAGTAATATTCTGAATCCCTAAATCTTGAAGGAAAAGCATGAAGGCGTGTGGTTTTCATTTATGGATATCATTTGATTAGAGCCCATGCAGTTTATTACATATAAAAGCCAATTAAATGTGAATGTATGTGTCAATAGAATGGCTGCACTTAATCTGAAAGTGAAAGATACCATCCTAGGCGTTTAGGGTTGTGTCAGTGTCTGTCTTTTAAAGACAAAAAAAAAAAAGTCTTGAATTTTATTGTATGCATTCTCACTTCAATTTAGTGATTAAAGTTTTAATTAAATTTATTAAATTTAATTTAGAACCTACTTGAAAGTATGAAAGGTAATCATGAAAACAGTGTTTAACACAATGAAAGCAGCTTTGAGTTTAGAAAAGTGGTTTTGAAAACCTTTCCAGGGTCAAAATTATAGCAGTTTCCTTCTTCACGGCGAATGATCGAAACTTGACGTGCAGCCATGACGGCGGTGTTTCATGAAACCTCAAACGCTTCTCAAGATGACTGAGGCCTTAAGAATCCACTCACCGTAGGCCATGTGGATCTGATAAAGTCCCAAGGAGGAGTTCGTTAAATTATATGGCCTGAAAATGACCCCATAATTACACTTTCAACTCAAAGTGGCTGACTTCCTGTTGGATTTAGGTTATAGCTCCATGATTTCAGACCCATAGATGAAACAAAGCACAGGCACTGCTCTTTTGAAATATTCTAGGGGCCACTGTGGAGCCATTTTGCAGCAACTATCGATAAGAACTATAGAACTACAGGGTGGGCCATTTATATGGATACACCGTAATAACATGGGAATGGTTGGTGATATTAAAGTCCTGTTTGTGGCACATTAGTATATGTGAGGGGGCAAACTCCTCAAGATGGGTGGTGACCATGGTGGCCATTTAGAAGTCGGCCATCTTGGATACAACTTTTGTTTTTTCAATAGGAAGAGGGCCATGTGACACATCAAACTTATTGGTAATGTCACAAGAAAAACAATGGTGTGCTTGGTTTCAACGTAACTTTATTCTTGTATCACAAACTTGTCACCAGTGTTCGTCAAGTTATTTGAAAATAGTAATTAGTTACTAATTACTGAGTACTTCTCCAAGAAAGTTTCCAGTTTCTTTTATGATTACTTATTTTCAAAAGTAATTAGTTACTTTATTACTTTTAAAAAACATGATACACAACCTGAATACCTTTTAGCCCAACTCTATTTTTTCTGCATAATCCATCATATAAAATTGAATGAAATGAGAAAGTGTCTTTTTAAAACTTGTTTTATAAGTTTTAATCTTTTAACTTTATGCACATTGCATCAAGTGAAAATGACATTATGTACAACAGTCTTTGACTTGAAGAAATGTGTTTAACATTTAAACCTATTTTCTGCATATTCCGGCATATAAAATAATTTTTTGTGTTTACACTCGCTCTTTCAAATAGATGCAAGTAAAACACAGCAAAAAATAAATAAAATCAAAGCTTAAGCGGCACCAAGTCTTGTCACTCTTTAACCTCCTAGAACCTGGCGTCCACATAGTATGTGGACATCACAATTTGGGTTATTTAGACCAAAATACTTAATTTTGCTCTACAAGGGCCTGATATCCACTTACGCGGACATTATTCTGCTACTGTTCTATCAAAATTTTAAATGAATATCCTCATATGTAGCTCTCATTTTTCTTAGAAACAAAAATTTGGTATTTCTTTGTTTTTACATTCATCAGGTCCCAATATGCCCAAATATCAAAGAGAAATTAAAAATGCATGCCGTGGAAGAGTTCGGGTCTTAGGAGGTTAATCTATTTTCACCTGCTTAGCAGGAGAGGGGCCGGTGGAGGTTTGCCCGGTGCCGCAGCGGTCATGTCAGTAGGCGGGATCCGGGGGTTTCTCTATGAATGTCACATTCCCGTGGCAGCGTGCTCAGTGCTTGCTCAGATTTGAAGTTGAATTTTTCGCTGTAGAATGAATTTTCTTCCCACAGAGTGTACAGCAGACGCTAATGTTTTTGTCACTTTTTACAGAATCAAACTCAAAAGTAATGTCAGTACCTCCGAGCTTTAAATGCTGCGTCGTACTCTCGCCCACACTCCCTGTTTTCCATTGTTGATCTACACACGTCTGCTGCTGCCACGAACGTCAAAAACTGTGTCATGAGACACTCTCACAAAGTGTCGGTTTAATAACGCAGTAAGGCAGCATGCTTACGGGAAAGTAACAGTAATCCAATTACTTTTTTGCAATAGTAACCCCTTACTTTAAAAGTAATCGGACTACAGTAACGCATTTATTTTAACGCGTTACTGCCCATCTCTGCCCATCACATAATTAAAATCACAGTCTGTGACGTCTCAAAATCAGATTAAAAAAAATTTGGAAACCTGTTTTTCAGAACAATCTGAAGCCTCAGTTTCAAATAATGAGCATTACTTTTGCATAACGTTTCCTTATTTATATGAGTTGAGAAATAAGTGCAATATCCCATCCATCCATCCATCTTCATCCGCTTTGTCCGGGGCCGGGTCGCGGGGGCAGCAGCCTAAGCAAAGAGGCCCAGACCTCCCTCTCCCCAGCCACCTCCTCCAGCTTGTCCGGGGGAATACCAAGGCGTTCCCAGGCCAGCCGAGAGATATAATCTCTCCAGCGTGTCCTGGGTCTGCCCCGGGGCCTCCTCCCGGTGGGACATGCCTGGAACACCTCACCCAGGAGGCGCCCAGGGGGCATCCTTGTCAGATGCCCGAACCACCTCAGCTGGCTCCTTTCGATGTGGAGCAGCAGCTGCTCTACTCTGAGCCCCTCCCGGATGGCCGAACCTCTCACCCTATCTCTAAGGGAGAGGCCAGCCACCCTTCGGAGGAAGCTCATTTCTGCCGCTTGTATCCGCGATCTCGTTCTTTCGGTCACTACCCACAGCTCGTGGCCATAGGTGAGGGTAGGGACGTAGATCGACCGGTAAATTGAGAGCTTCGCTTTTACACTCAGCTCCCTCTTCACCACGACGGACCGGTGCAGCGTCCGCATTACTGCAGCTGCAGCCCCAATCCATCTGTCGATCTCCTGCTCCCTTCTCCCATCACTCGCGAACAAGACCCCGAGATACTTGAACTCCTCCACTTGTGGCAGGAACTCATCCCCGACCCGGAGTGGGCACTCCACCCTTTTCCGGCTGAGAACCATGGCCTCAGATTTGGAGGTGCTGATCCTCATTCCCGCTGCTTCACACTCGGCTGCGAACTGTTCCAGTGCGAGCTGGAGGCCTTCACCCGATGAAGCCAACAGAACCACATCATCTGCAAAAATCAGAGATGAGATTCTGAGGCCACCAAAGCGAAAGCCCTCCGCCACTTGGCTGCGCCTAGAAATCCTGTCCATAAAAATTATGAACAGAACCGGAGACAAAGAGCAGCCCTGGCGAAGCCCATCACCCACCGGGAACGGGTCCGACTTATTGCCGGCAATGCGAACCAAGCTCTTGCAACGGTTGTATAGGGATCGAATGGCCCGTAGCAATGGGCCAGACACCCCATATTCCCGCAACACCTCCCACAGGACACCCCGAGGGACACGGTCGAATGCCTTCTCCAAGTCCACAAAACACATGTAGACTGGTTGGGCAAACTCCCATGCACCCTCAAGTATCCTGGAGAGGATAAAGAGCTGGTCCAGTGTTCCGCGACCAGGACGAAAACCGCATTGTTCCTCCTGTATCCGAGGTTCGACTAACGGACGAACTCTCCTTTCCAGCACCCTGGCATAGACTTTCCCAGGGAGGCTGAGGAGTGTGATCCCCCTGTAGTTGGAACACACCCTCCGGTCCCCTTACTTAAAGATGGGGACCACCACCCCGGTCTGCCAGTCCACAGGTACTGCCCCTGATCTCCACGCAACATTGCAGAGGCGTGTCAACCAGGACAGCCCTACAACGTCCAGAGCCTTCAGGAAGTACAATATCCCTTTTAAGCATAATGTCAGATAACAATAAGAACCTCCATTTTAAATCAACGACCTATTGTTTAAAAAATAAAATTAAAAAAATACGATGAATAATGGTATCATCTAACGTTGCTTGATTGTACTATAGGCACAATTTGAACAATGTAGTTAAGGCAGAATACTAAGGGCATCCTCCACATGCTCCGAACAATGCAGCATGCACAGTTCAACAATGTGTTAAGATAAAAGATTTTGCACTTGCCCAGAACGACCACATTCAAGGGGAAGAAGAGAGGCTTCTTTGTAGTCTGGGAGCCAAGATGCTCGGCACACAAATTTGAAGAGTCTGTTAACACTGAAAAGAATTACAGCACTGTTTTTTTAAGCTCTGCCTTACTTTCACACCAATTTTCTTCTCAGGAAAATTAAGAAAATTCAGACAAAAGGTTCATATACAGTAGTCCGTAGAACATCAAGCCCTCTGAAATCCCAAATACTAATATAATTGTGCATACTAGTCAGTTCTCTAAAATATCTTTTTTTGAGTAAACTCAGGGTAAGAGCTTCCCACAGAAATCTGTGCAAATGCATCATCCATCATGGCACAAAGCAACCCAAGCTCAGCCAAATCTCCATGGAGATGAATAGGAGATGGCATGGAAATGACAGTCAAATCATTTTAATGGGCTAGTGGCTACAGTCCCGCAGCGTCATCTTTGGCTCCATCCTTCTCCAGACCATGAAGCTTACTATCTGTCAATCCAAGGACTGAAAATGGCATTGAACACAGCACGCACAAAGGTGCAACTTCTTTGGGTCTAGGCTACATTATGGTGGTGCGGCAGCGCTGGTTGGATGGCGGCAGCAGCACACAGTGCAGTAGGATTGACTGTCTCGGCTAAGAGCATCAGTGTGTTAATGCAGTGGCACTAATGCACTAGACGGCCTAAAGGAGCATTAAAGCAGGGATGACTGAGTGTTAAGCCCAAATCAAGCAGCTCAGCTATTGTAAGCTGGGCTCTATCTGCTGGATATCTATCAGTATCTATTGGACTTCACTTTGGTCTGCTCTCAGATAACCTCTCTCAAAAATATTCCAGTACAAAATGTGCGACAGCCTCACCTGAGGTCTAATTACACACAACAGAAAACACAGTGCTTGAAGAGGCTGGAAATGAATTTTCAGTGCAGTGCAAAGCATCCAGATACACTCAGGCTTTCTTCACAGAAGGAATTCGGAGTGAAGAGGAAGGACTTCTAAATTGAAAAGTGAGTATTTCTAAATTGAAAATCCACAGAGCTTTAGAGTCTGGTTGTGCTTAGTCAAAAAGTAAAACTCATACAAATTATACCCCGAATGCTTAACTGTGTTGCACTACTTCTAGAAGCCAATAACATTCATCCATGCAATGACGAGTGGCTTGCACTGATGTTTCTTGATGCTCTGACTTGTGAGCAGGAGTCTCTGCGTCTCTGAGACTTTTCACTCTTTCACATCTTTACCCCTTCGACTTTCATTTCACACAACTGACTGTCTGATTGTTTGTCTAAAGTCACGTCCATATATGAAGTGTTTCACTCATTATTCATCACTTTGTAGACGACAGCTGTTTATTAGTGGACAGCTGCGGTTACCTAGGTAACTCTGCATTTACCACCTTGTCATTTGTCAATCAACTGTATCCTCTGCTCCTATTAGTGGCAACTTCAATTAACTCTGGATAACCCACACTTTTTTTCCTCCCAGTACTACATGATCTCGTGTCTCTTTCAGTGTATACAGCGCTAAATATAACCTATACCTTGACAGGAGATATGACTAGGGCTGCCACAAACGATTATTTTGATAGTCGACTAGTCACCGATTATTTTTGCGATTAGTCAACTAATCAGATCATGCATCCATTGTAAAATGTACAGCTTATTGCACCAGCAGCATCTGCTCTTATATAACTATCATTAGCTTACAGCTTTAAGTGTTTAAGGTGCTAACTAAAAATAAAGACAAGATGATAGTTTATTAAATTTTAATGAAATTTGCAGATTGTTTCGGTGAAGTTTAATAAACTTCTTGCTATCTAAAATATAACAGGACACCGGAGTATATTCTCGAGCATCTCATGCTCAGTTGTCTGCTTGACGTTTATTCAGCTGTGTAAAAACTATAACTTTAATCTCAGCCAAACCGATTTACTCAGGAACAAATAAAATACCAAAAAAAGGCCAAACAATAACATTTGTAAGTTATCTAAGTGACTTATATATCATGTTTAACCTTAGTAGCGAAAGACGGCAGTGGGTTTGAAAACGATTTCCCGGGAGTCCGGTGTTCTCACGGGCTCTAGTGAGCCTTGAACCCCGGCTAGCTATCGAGCTGGTGGGTAACAGACGTCTCCGAAAATGTCGGAGCGCTTTTGAAAATATGTGGTGTCTTGATAAACTGAGCCGATATTTGAGGTTTACACAGCTACATTCTCGCCTGAAAATATGTTAAACGTTTATTTTGTGACCCAGAAAGAATAATAAGAGTAATATTAAAACTAACTAGCTGCCGCCATTGTTGAAAACCGAGCTGGGCTGCGCTATGAATTCTGGGACACAGCTTCTTCTTCTTCGGGGTTTAACAGCAGCTGGCATCCTTGTACATGCAGTGCTGCCATCTTCTGTTTCAGTCCGTTATTACACTCTTAAATCCTGCTACTCATTCCTGCGGCTTTTGGGATCTTACAAAGCTTCAAACGACGCGTCGACTATTAAATCAGTCGTCGACGATTTTAATAGTCGACGTAATCGTGACTAGTCGACTAATCGTGGCAGCCCTAGATATGACTAAGGGATAATTCACAGATTATCAGTGTTTATAATGTTTGGCTTATTAAGTATAACACCAAGTTGACTTTCTCATCTGTATAGCAGGTCTTTTTTCAAGATTCATGCACAAAACTTGGGATGTTACCATGTTTTTTTCCTCTTTTATAATTTGCCAGTCTTTCTTTAACAATATGCTCCAGAGCAGCAGCAAAATCTGACTGCTGACCAACTTTATTTAAATTGGGGCTTTGCCTAGTTGTGCATATCTTATCAGGTTTACTGCTTTATCTAAATGTATCCTAGAAATTCAGTCTTTTTTGCGAGTTGAAAAAGGACCCACATGGAGTCTGTCTTAACCTAGTTAAAATGTACAATACAAGGTTGTTGGTGTCAAACATACTGCTGAGTCCTACAACAGGTGTGCAACCCAGCTGAAAAGTAAGGTTAACTCAGTTTAAATCTGAACTATAATTGGCTACAACATTTTTACAAACAGATCTTAAACACAAAAAGGGAAAACGCAGCCCACAAACTGATTAAATCTGGACCAGCAGTAGCAAAATATGAGCCTCTAAGCTGAAACTGTCATTCATCAACGAGGCATTCTGACATCTGAAGCTAACAGAAGACACGCCTCATGTTTAAAGCGCAGAATCTGCCCATTTACCCCTTCAAAAGCTACCACTATTAACTTAGCTAATGAATCTCATTAAGCTTCTATAATCATCCTGTTGTCCAATAATGGTAAACAAGTTTTACAAACAAGCAAGTTACAACTTTATACTGCTTTAGCAATTTTTTATGATACCGGTCCACTAAATTATAGGAGGCAGTGGGTAGCAAGTAAGTTGGTGGTGAAGTAGAAAATAAGCTCCCTGCTGTGCGTCACTCTTGTCAGCAACTGTATGATAGCTTGGTAATATTTGAGTGCAAAATGAATTTGCTGCACTCCTATGCTGGTTGAAGCCAGTGTGGCTAAGAAGGTTTCTGTTGGAAATCCTGTGTCAGTTTTATCTCCAAAAGCTCCTCCTCTGCCCCCTAGTGGGCAAAAACATCAATTATGCACGTTTAACTGCAAAAAAGGGAAAGCTCAATCTCACAGGTACTATGCTTCAAAAAAGGGGGGAAAAGGAAGAAGAAAAATGCTTTGGTGTAATGTAAAACCGGCTGGTTTAGCAATCTAAAAGTAGAGCTTCGGCCCTGCAGACTAAAGGCCACTCTGATATATGAGCTCCGACCTTCTACACTGGTCAGTGTCCATTAACCTACTGACCACTAATGTGCTGTCCTATTTTTAATTCCAATCTTTACCTCTGCCGATGGATATAATGTCTGGGAAGTGATCAGTACATGAAGGAGCCACAGCATTAGTATCTGTTCCCCTGTCTCGTGTAGATTCATCTTGACAAACTTTATATTTGCACTGAAGTTTGGACAAAAATAGACAGCTAAAAGGAGTTTCCTGCACCCCCTCCCCCAAACAAGCGCACACAATTTGTAGGCTGCTGACCTGAATAGACACAAAAACACGCCTGCACAAAAGACACACACAGCTGCACATGCATAAAAGCTAAGTGATACACCTACACACAAGCAATCACAGACAGCCACCCCAGCAAGTACACACACTAATATGTACAGATTAACACATTATTAGCAGCATGTGTAGACAGAAAGATGCAGAGGCAAATATTCCACTGTGACACGCACATGCACACACAACGCAGAGGAGCCCTGATGAGTGACAGAGGAACTTCCCAACTGCAAGGGGAGGTGGGCAGTCAGCCGAGCATGAAATTAAAGCCCCAACTGTCAACCTGAGGACAGTCAGGACGACGAGTGACAAGTGTGCGTAAACGCTGTGTGTGACAGGCAGGGTGGCCACAGGTGTATTCCGTGGAGATCAATCCAGTGCTCCTTTTCCTTTAGGGAAGCACTGGAAATTGTAGTTTAACGCTTTAGTGGCTGCAAAGAGGCAGCCTCTGTGGACCTGACCTGCAGAAATCTGCCTGGTCACAGTCACAACCACCCTTGTATCTCCTTCTTATTTGAATTACCTTTTCATTTATCTTTCACTCTGCTTTCCTTTGTCTTAATGCCCTATTAACACCTCGAAAGCTCAAATCGTTACAGAATATTCATGGCTCCTTTAATTATGTATGGATGCATGGATCTACTTTAGTTGCTCTCTTTTCTTTTCTAGGAACCAAAAACAAATGCTAATGTTAGTGCACAGAGGCTGAATGGCGCCCGAGGCGAGAAAAGGCACCATCCTTGTGCTTAAATTCAGCAGCAGTCTCATTTAAAGAAGGTTAACAACCCCCATTTTCTAATTAATAAAATGCCCTCTTAGTAAATCATTGAAAGACTGCCAGAATCTTCAGTACAGTATTGGAGTGGAGAATAAGAGACTGGAGGCTGAGGGGGAAAATAAAGAAGCGCTGTGCTGCTCCCTGCTGGCCCATTAGTGCGACTCTGTGTCAGCAGTGAAGAGGAAGAAGGAAGGAGTGCATCCTCAAGGAGAACCGAGCTCCCCTCCAACAGTATTTCCTCTTCATAACAACAAGAGCAAAATCTAATAAAAAGCCATCATCTGCTCTTATTCCCTGTCCTCAAACTAATGGTGGAACATTAGAGTGCAGACAGTCAATAAATCAGGACAGATGGATAAACCATAAAAAGCATCATCGCAGGTTATAAAGAGTGAGACAGACAGAGGCGTACACACAGGGGACACAAACACAATAACAGGTCCACAAGTCTGGCATGTGGACGGTCTCATTATGTTTTCAACATGAAATGGATAAATGAGAGCAATGACAGTCCTGAGCAATACATGACTATTTATTTTATACACTTAATGAATAAAAGCATAAAGTGAAGACAGTATTCCATCTGCTGGTGACAGAAGGTAGTGTAGGAGACTACAGCAGAGCCCATTTCCTGTTGTTCTCATTAGAGACAGTACAGGCCAGATCTGTGTACGACGTTACAGCAGAGCTCCATGTTATCAAAAACTACTGACAACAATCTTTGCAACATGGATGTATTTTATAAGGACAGTCACACATACATCTGCTGTTAATGTGCAATACAGAGCACCAAATCTGAAGATGCAGGATTATGTGCAAAGCCACACGTTCGCACCTCCCACTGCTGCTCCTGTACCTCAGTCACCCAGGAGCACAGGTGACCCACAGAGGCCTACATTAATATCTTTCAAACTAAATAGCAATCCATTTTTCAAATTCAGAGGCAGACATCCACTCACACTCACAATCAAACCTATGGTCACTGTGGGTCCACCTATTAACCCAACATGCATGCGTTTAGACTGGGGAAGGAAGCAAACTCCACACAGTTAGGCCCAGGACGCTCCTGCTGTGAGGCAATAGTGTCAATCCCTGCTAGCTACATGTGTTATATTTGTCTTACATTACATCAAAATTCTCATTTTTGGCTAAAAATCTAGTTACAGCTCAGCTATCTGAAGGTTAATTGGATCCCTAGCTCTGACTCTGTACAAAAATGGCACACACATTTTTACACATTTACATTTCAAGACAGCAAACTTTAGAAATCACACTGACAGGAGAATCTTCAACCTACTGTCTCATGCCATCAGTGCTGCAAATCCTCACAAATAGAAAGATTTGCCGGGGCCACCCCGACTCTCCGTCTGCAGTTTAAGCTGACAAAGTTCTGCTTCAGGGAAAGTGAAGCACGACTCTGATTCAGCAACTCTAATTGGAAGTTGACGGTATGCATTACCTTTGTTGATTTTACACACTTTAAAACCACCTCACAGATTTTGGCCTGCAAATACCTGGAGTTGCTGGTTGTGTGAACTAATCTATTAAAATACACAAAAACGCAATGCACCACAAAGTAACTCACATAACTAATCTAGAGAAGCACCAGACAAATTCTGGGTTTTGCAAAATAAAATTAGTGTTTTAGTCAAAAGACTTTGCTGGCTTGTAAGAAAGAGCAGTTAGACAAACCCGATTTAGTTTTTAGGAACAGGTTTATAGCCAGCATCTGCAGATTCCTAAACAGCAGTAACACTGTGTCCCCCTTTCTCACTTTGAAGCTGTTCACACAGACACAAAAATAACACCAAACTTGCACTTTTCTTCTTCACGTGTCTAAGATTAAATTTACATTTGCTTTGTGATGCTGTACCACCTCGCTGCAGCCTACCAAAGGCTGTCTCCTTGACAGGACACTACAAAACTAGTCTGCCCTTCACACCTTTAAAATGTGTACAAGTACAGGTGTGTGGGCACCAGATTCTGAGCCCAGCTGAGTGAGTGTGTGTATGTGCCATAGTATTTGATGTGCATGACAGAGGAGCAGTACCAAGGACAGGTCATCAAAGTGCTGAATACCCCACGGGCGCTTGCCAAGATCCGCTGCGCCAGCACAAGAGAGCATGTGCCAGCTCAGAGCACCGCCTGCCACAAATCATAATACTGACGCGTAGTCAGGCAGTGTGTGTGTGTGTGTGCACGTGGTGTGTGTAGATTCTGCTTACACTGATGAAAGGATTGTGTTAAAACAGAAAATTAAAATTATAGTCTATAATCCACTAAGCAGTAGATAGACTGACCTGCCAGGCCAAACAGGCAAATGAAATACAATCAATAAGGTGTGCACCACTGTCTCAACACACACACAGATGTAGGGCAGCGTGCGTAGACAGCAGGCAGGTCTGAGGGTGGAATTACAGCTGAGAGGCTAAGGTGAGTCACCGCTCTGCAGTGGTCACAGAATGGCTGCCACACCCAACATACGCTGACTGCAGCAGGCAGCACGGAGGATGGATGGCACCTGATCACACCAAAGCCTTAAAACAAACTGATGAATGAAACCGGAGCTCTTCGTTCCGAGTGGTCAATCAGCTACAGAGTGAAAGCTTGTTTTCCACATCAATAAACTCTAATACACTGCCTCTGCTCTTGGTGTGGAGCAGAGCCCGACTAATGTGAGATATCAATATTTGGTGAATTAAAAATCTGACATTCCAAAATGTCAGTCGCCATCTTTTTTCCTTTGAGAAACACACAACATAAACAGATTTCCCTAACATTTGTTATTTGGAGTTATTGCACTCGTTTTTGTAGCACTCCAAACAGCAAAGTTGCAAAGTGCCATCTGCTGGACAAACTGTGCAACATCAACACTCATAACATGGTTGAAGGGTGTTTCTCCCTTGTCCTTATTATGTTTTTCATTTATCAACTGTTACAAATACTGATACCAGTAGATAAGCAAATTGCTAATATCTGCCCACTGATGAATGGGTGGAGCTCTGTTGCAGTGCACTGCATTAAACATTAAAGCTCAAAAAACATTTTACAATTTCATCTTCAGATCCACCACTAAATGATTGATTACATCCTTCAATAATGCAGTGAAACCAATTTTTCATATTTTAAACAGTAACTACATGCAAGTCATATTTGCACAAACACAAATGTGCCGCCAGGAGTAGCAAGGGTGCCAGAAAAGTGCAATCCTTTTCCATCAAATAATCATATGTCAGCATTTCCAGATGTCACGTTTCCTATTCAACAATTAGCAGCCAAAAATCAATTGACTTTTATATCCGGCAAAAAGCAAAAACTCCTCACAAACAAAGAAATATTAGGAATTTCTGTCTGAGACAAAAATGTAATGTTTTTTTCCTTTCTTTTTTTAGATCTAGCTCAAAGTTCAAATTAAAGGTTAAATATAAATAATTCTCATTCCCGCCCATGTCACTTTCTACTAGAAATGGTTTTCCCCAGTGCTACTTAACATAGAGACACAGGATACATGGATAACAATGACCACAGAGGTTCATGTGACGGGCAGCACTTTTGATTATTTCATCTTTCATTTTTCAACATCAAGTTGGGTTGGTCATTTTCCCATGGTATAATGAGTGAGCTGCTACAGATAGTTGCTATAGAAACGAGCTGGCCACACATACAAATCAGATTGGTAGCAAAATCAAAACACTTTGCTGTCACAGTTGGGAACAACACATGGTCCCATATGTGCTGAACTGACACCTCCTTTTGTTCCTGCTGTTGTTACATAAACTGAAAGTGAAGGTAATGATAGGAAAGATTAGCATCCGAGTCTTTTTGTTCTGCTCATTTTCACTCATTACTGGAGATCCCAGTGGTCTTAATCAAGAAACACAAACGCGACAAAAACAGAGGAGAAAAACAGTTTTTCAAAGAAAATCACAGCACAAAAGTGCTTCCCAAAGCATGCTTTCATTCAGAGGGATCCATAAATAAAAGATTATTACGTTAAATGTGTTAAAATCTGATTCAGAGGACTGTCTTTGGCCCAAAGTAAAGGTTATTCTTCTGCTATGAACACTTTGCCAGTCAATTACCAGGAAGTTAACCCTGTTCCAGGAAGGAGAGCATTAACCTAGTGTGTTTTCTGGTGGTGTGAGAAAACAGAGCACAAGAAGAACATGTAAACGTAACACATAAGAAAAAAAATGTATTGATCCACCACACTCGTTTACCTTCAACTTGAACGGTTACCACCTGGTTCAAAAACACTTTGACTTTTATCTATACTCTTCCCATCTGTAAAAACTGCATAAGAGGTGAGTTTTTTATAACTCCCCTGTTTGGATTCTATTGAGGTTGAAAAGTTAGAAACATGGCTGCTTTTACTGACAGGTGTACACAGCTCCTGTCTGTTAGGACCCCTCTCTGCTAATCAGAGGCACTGGACCTCTTTGTGATATTTTTTGCTATTTTGGGGCATTTTTACAGGAGTTTTCTGACAAATATTGTGGCTTGGTGTGTCGTAAAAATATCCAAGAAGTCTGATGAGTATTTATACAAGTTGAATATTTCACTATCCTGTTACTGCTAACTGGTAACTCAGTCTGTGGATGCATGCAGTTTGTGAATGCAGCTTACCAAGTGAGCTTGCCTTGGTCCAAGGATCCAGTTACTAACTATCTGACAACTTTCCTAAACTGTTGTGAGTGGTTGCAATGTTGCTGGAGGAAGCTGGTTGTAAAGATGTTTACGGTTCAAGGAAAAGCTCCTTGCAGTGTCTTTGGTTGTTAGCATATAGCCATGGTTGTCCATAGTTTGCATGGAAGGTGCTAATTTGTCTGCACATCCTCTCCAACTACTTACTAAGAGGTAGCAAAACTGTCAAAAGCATGACACAAACTGGAAATGGAGAACATTTACTTCATTGTAAAAGCTGTGCTTTCTTAATAAGAGGTGCAACTTTTACTCTGAAGGTGGCCTTCGTTTCTGCATTACACTTAAGTTTCACTACTGCTCAGAATATCCATTTTTCCTAGCGACCAGAGGTTGCCACAGGGTAACAGATCAGCTGTGTAACTATAGGCACTTCAGCCTCACATCCAAATGTGTTAGCAGGCTCCTGCCTACGACAGCCGTAATGCTCTGACAATCCATCAAGCAGTCCGGGTTCGTAGCTCAGCAAAGTCGTACTAAAACATTTGACAGATTTTTGAGCGCCGTGTACATAAAATTGTTTCGAGGTCAGTAAACACAACCAGAATTCATACATAAGGCACACGGGGTTATAAGTGGCTCTGTCGATTTTCAGAAAAATCAAAGGATTGATTTTAAGTGCGCCGTATTTTCCAAAAAAAACCAAAAAAACAAAACACAGTAATAACGACGGCCTGCTAGCATGCTCTACCAAAAATAGTGCTTTGTTGTGTATCTGACGGACGAAAGCTAAACTAGTTCCACACCACTGAAGTTGCAGCGTTTTTACAAACCACTTCTGGTTCATCAGTTTCATTCAAGGATTTGCTTTCGCTGCCATGCTTTTTCCGACGTGTGCGTATGAAAACAAAGGCACTGCGAATGCGCGTTTTACCCATATTCTATCGCGATATTTCATTTTTCTATTGTTGCCCAAAATGATGGCCCAGCCCTAGGCTACATCCATCTTTCATCTACAGTCTGCAATGGCAGCTGGCTGATTTTGCACTTGGTAACTGATAGTGTGAGATCTAAGTATAATTTAAAAACAGTTTGGAATCTAGAATCATTCAAGTGTCTAAATGTTCAGCTTTCTAAAGCTTTTTATCCACAGTGTGTTTGGATAAAAATAGCTGTGACAGTATGACTCACAGGGTCCGACTGGATGCTGCCACTTTCTAAATAACCTACATAAAACATGCCACAGGCTGCAGAGGAAACCACAAATCAATAGATCAGGTTTTGGGGCCACTGGGATCATTTCAAGTCTGAATATGAACCAGTAGTGGAACTGAGTCACAGTAAGGCTGGAAATAAATAAGAGCTTTAAGCCATTACTCTAGTTTTGTTTGTTTAGCACGTTTTCTTATCAAGAATAGCTAAAACTATAATACTTACTTGTTGTGAATAGAATCAGTCAAGGTCGCTTTAAAAATCAACTTCCGTGCTTTTCAGACCTCAATTAGTCCTGTACGGACAAAAAGCCCACTGTGGATTATCAAAAGATTTTAAAGTATTATTTTACCGTGGAGCGTACTGAGATGAGGCCTGCATAAATGGTACACCCTTCCTATTGAATGATCGGAAGTTTTTCGGTTTTAAATCCCCAGCCAAGTCTCGGGCAGCTCCTCCACACTCAGCCACAGGAAACCAGGTGGGACGAGGATAGTGTGTTAGCTCACCTGGCTCCTCATCAGCTGAGCCCAAATGTGTTTTTACTCATCAAAGAATCATCTGTGCCACAAAGTTTGGAAGACTAAATGGAAGCTCTCCCAAAGTCACACTTCACAGATTTAATACTAATGAGCCATATGCTGACTTGGGTTAAAAAAAATAAAAAATAAAAAAATAAAAATAAAAAAAAAGAGAGAGAGAGACTGTGTACCAGACATTTAATTTTTAACAAGAACTACATTTTTCTCAGTTTTGATTGCGTTATTTTATTTTTCATCTAATGACAACCTCAAATGTTGTAAAATACACTATATACTACTGAGAGAAGGAGCCAGTTTAAACCTTTATAAAGTCTCACCAATGCAGAAAATTGGTAACATAAATAAGATAAATAATGTCATATAGCATAAATCGTTAAAAAGAAAAAACATTTTTACATTATACTGCAAATTACTAGCAAACAACATTGAAATGATGCTTTATATTCAAAAGCAAGCCACAGCTCTCTTTGCTCAAAATGCAACAACAACGCCTCAGTTACTAGCATGACTCTATGTGAAGTATTGCAAAGAAATTGGAGTTTTGGACTGTTGGTTGACCGAAAGGAGTATTTTAAAGACATCCAGTCAAAAGACATTATTTACTGCCCAGGAGTTTATACCTGTGGCCTCACATGACCCTCCACATCCAGGACTTTGCTGTTACCTCGATGATGTATCTCAATAACCGACTACAGAAACCTAACTAACACTGCTTATCGCTGTAAGGTCCACTCTATGTTAGGATGACTCATTTCCTTTCTCTGTAATACATGTTGAGCTGCATGCATGTCCCTGCAGGGCTGCTGCTCATACATAATGAAGCTTAATGAACACTTAAGGGCAGTCAGTGGCTTAATGAGAAAAGCAGAGTGAAACAACCAGAGACGGACCCCAGGATTTTTGTGTACCACATTTATTTTGTATGCGGGAAACATACAAATAAACTACATTGGGTTTTTATCTACATGATGAGTCTGTGTGGGTTTTGTTCATTATAATAAGGAATGTGTGTTGACTTACAGTTTATGTGCCATTTAAAGTTTCAACACTTACTGTTACTACTAAGCATTATATTAAACATAGCAACCTGAAAGACTTATCACAATAGGAACCAGTCAAATGTTATGACTTTATATAGTTTTATAGTCAGGTGCCAGTTCTGTGCTGTAGTGACTGCAGGCTGAATCAGTTATTGTTGAAAGTGGACAGTTTTCTAGGTAGTGTTGCCGACTGTGTCTTCATGTGGGACGTGAGAAACTTTCTACTACCATTCACTCATTTATACATCCTTCCATCTATATTCTTATCCAAGTCTGGGTCACAGGGGAAGTAGACCAAGTCGAAAGGCAGCTGGGCGACACACTATATTGCCAAAATTATTTGCTCATCTGTCTTCATACACATATGAATTTGAGTGACATCCCATTCTTAATCCATAGGGTTTAATATGATGTCAGCCCACCCTTTGCAGCTATAATAGCTTCAACGCCTCTTGGAAGAATTTCCACAAGCTTTAGGGTGTGTTTATGGGAGTTTTTTACCATTCCACAAGCACATTCATGAGGTCAGACACTGATTTTGGACGAAAAGTCCTGGCTTGTAGTCTCTACTCAAATTCATCCCTAAGGTGTTCGGTCAGGTTGAGATGAGGACTCTGTGCAGGCCAGTCAAATTCTTCTACACCAAACTGGCTCATCCTTGTCTTTATGGACCTGGCTTTGTGTACTGGTGCACAGCCATGCTGGAACAGGAAGGAGCCTTCCCAAAACTGTTCCCACAAAGTTGGTAGCATGAAGTTGTCCAAAATGTCTTGGTGTGCTGAAACATTAAGAGATCCTCACACTAAGAGACTAAGCACAACAACCATAAGTACCACTCTCCTGGACACCACCAAACCCAGACAGGTTGGTAAAGTATAATTGGTCACTTTAGGAACGTGCTTTACACCACTGCATCCGATCCTTTGTGCTTGGTGACGTAAGGTTTGGATGCAGCTGCTCAGCCATGGAAACCCATTCCATGAAGCTCACTACACACTGTTCTTGAGCTAATCTGAAGGCCCCATGAAGTCTGGAGGTCTGTAGCGATTGACTCTGCAGAACGTTGGAGAGCTCTGTGCAACATGTGCCTCAGCATCAGCTAACCCACTCTGTGGTTTAAGGTGGTCTAGCACTTCATGGTTGAGTTGCTGTCATTCACAATCGCTTGATTTTATACACCTGTGTCCATGGAAGTGTTTGGAACATCTGAATTCAATGATTTAGATGGGCGAGTGAATACTTCTGGCAATACAGTGTATTTGTATCCAGCGTGTCCTCCTGATAGACCACGTCCAGTACACCTCACCAACGTGGCATCCTGCTCAGATGCCCCAACCGCCTCAACTGGTTTAATTTCAGATTTTTTTTTTGGACTCAGTAGTGACCCACTGGAACACTGGTCTACTTGTCATGTTCTGATTAATTCTGCCAGTTAAACATGCAAAAATAAAACAGGTACTTTAATATAAAAACAAAGCCTTCACCCCATCCTCTTAGCACACTGTATACAGAATCGCTGCATTTCAGAACAAAGACCTGGATTTATAAGCACTTTGCATTTAAGAAACCTAAGGATAGGGATTTGCAGGAGTGACACAGACAAAAACAAATAAAAAAGTTAGAGTACACCCACACTATAAATAATGAATGCCTGCTGAATTCATTAATCTGCATTCAGCAGCCCAGTCTCCCTCTCTCTCTCTCTCTCACACACACACACACACACACACAAACGCTTAAGCTGGATTTACAAGAACAACGAAATAAGTCAACTCACATGGGAAACACACATTAACACCAAAAATCCTGTGCAAAACAAACTAGCTGACATTAAACAACACAGAACTGCAAACAAGGCCATTCTCCATTGCTTCCAGGTACCACAGCAGCTTTATTTGTACTGGCTTTCACTGTCCAATCACTGTCACGGTAGTCCTTATTTTGTTCTGCAGCAGCTAGAGGACTGTTTCGTATGCTGCTATACCAGGTTCACAGAGGCTGCACAGCAGAACTCAGGCTAAGCAGCTGCAAAAATGGTAATCCATCTGGAGAGCTCACAGCTGACTTCGACACCCTGCTATTTACTTGTCAGGTGCATTCAGGCACATCCCTTTCCCTTGCTAAAAATATCCCACAAAGAGGAAAAATTTATTTATTTTAGTTGGAAGAACCATAAATGGACAAACCCTGTTTTTGGCACCATTTCTCCATTACTCACAGGGTTTATTTTGTTCTGCAATTTAGAAAAAAGAAAGAAAGAAAGAAAATCATATGGCCATATATCAAACAGCATACAGCCAATAAACATATCTGTAATAGACCAGAATCTGTGGAGGACTGAAACTGCTCAAATCATCAATAAATACATAAATAAATAAAGAAGACACAAAACTTTTACACTTTTTAAATCCTTTTACAGACTCATTTGTTTTGTCTTAGTTCTTAGTCAGTTATTTATTTAATTATTATTTTGTTTTTGCCAGGTGCAGTAAAATCAGGTCCGCCACGTGACCAAAGATGCAAAAACATAAATCGGTAAGATACTGTGTGAAGTTTCCCCCCCCCCTTAATACATTTTACATATTTTTGAGTCACATTTTCAATTGTTTATTAGTTTTGGATATTGGTCCCTCCATAAGCAGGGGTTAAAATGAGATTCAGCAGGTGGAATGGAGGGGAATAAGTGCATTAGAAACAAGTAAGATAAGCACTTCTGTTGTAAACTCCAGTACATTGGTTTGCTTCATGAACTGGGAGACCAGTACTGACTGAAGTTTTCCGGCCTCACATTCTATAATATATAGGCCCACATCACAAGAAACATTATGGCTGCTTTCCAACCTCTAGCCCAGTATAAAGGTCAAATTTGGCAAGAGTTACGAAAGAGCATCATGACCGGATCCCTGTGGCCCACTTTAATAAACACCAGCACTTACACAGTTTGTTTTACAGCACTTACACAGTTTGTTTCCAGTCTGATGTGAGATGCCTCGGTCAGAGGTTTCCCAAAATAAAACCTTTCCAAAACTTATTCCACAGAGGAAGGATGATCACAGAAAATAATAATACTGCATACTAGTCCACTTACACAAACAGAGGTAATTAAGGTTAAGGTACATTTCCCTTCCATAGTGCACTGACGCCAACTACTGAGATCACCATTGAAGAATCATGAAATAGATTAAGCTCAACATGAAGGATGAGGAGGATATGACGAAACAAAGGAGCAGCAACACGATCAATGAGACTCACTGAGGTCTGCTACTACGGATTACAAATGTCAGATGGTAGAAGAACCATGATGACGCAAAAGGCATCTAATCTCAGTCATAGGAAGCCCCAACAAGAGCCGTTCAATCACCACTGAAAAGGCTGGAAATGTCATGCTTGGACATTTACTGACTGGCATATATGGGCTGGACTTTCTCTTAGGGTGCTTAGGTAACAGTGAAAGCCTATGGGAAATGCTGTCCTGTGAGAATTATACGTTTTTTTGTTAATAATATATACTAAATGCATGCAATTTTGACATCATACATTACAGTTGTTGTTTATGCCGAATTAAAGAGCGACTCTTAAGGTTTAATGAAACCTCTTCCATCACACTCTATTTTACACTCGACTCCAGGGAATTTTAAGCTTTCAATTTTCTGAATGGAGTTTGGAGAGGGGGCTTCCCTCGCAGGAAGGCATGCCTAGCCAGAAGCAAGGTGTGCGCTGCAGCAGTATCTGAGCTCACGTGCTTTTCTCCTCGGCATTCAGCGAGCAAACGACACCTCTAAGTCAGTGGAGTCTACACGGGAGACACGCGTTTTCCGCTCATAAATAAACCAGTCAAGGACGTGACATCGATACCTGCGGGCGAAAACCGCCTCAAGTTAGCCACACTTACACAACACAAGACCGGAACTGTTAACCACTCAACTTCAAAATAAAAGCCCAGGCGTGGATTTCTAAACTTCAAAAACTGAAATACAAATTGAAAAGGGAAAATAGAGAAAATTATTAGCGATGCCCCTTTTGTGAAACTGCAAAATCACAACTTGGCTTGTAGCTGAATCTCAATACTAACATATATATTCTCACTACAAATCAACTGAATTGCATTAAAGTATTTGTATTAGAGTATGTGTTATTGTATATTGTATATATTTTCTTTTCTTATTTTATCTTAGGATTATTAT
Organism: Maylandia zebra; assembly: GCF_041146795.1. Taxonomy (NCBI): domain Eukaryota; kingdom Metazoa; phylum Chordata; class Actinopteri; order Cichliformes; family Cichlidae; genus Maylandia; species Maylandia zebra. Next base: position 29,483,950 of record NC_135179.1, on the reverse strand, counting down.
TATTATTATTATTATGGAAAGAACCAAATAATAAAAGCGCTGGATAACGACTTTACTTTAAAAGAAAAAAAAACAAAGCGGAAGTTGTGTGTTGTTCAGGTATTTCTAATTAACTGTCGCTCAATAATATTTATACTTGGCTTAAATGTAATTAAGAAACCAGTAGCGTAGCATGACTCATTGTTCATAACATGGATATGAACGGGGAGGACTCGTCAGGTTTACACAGTTCATATGAAGCATCAAACCTAAAGGTCGGATGCAAGCATTGCTGCACACAAGTGACTCCCATCAGAATAACCTTACAATATGATGCTAGCTGTATGATACATATGATGCTAGCTGTGCCTTTTAACGGACAGGTGCCCTCCTCGTTACATCTTGTCATGCACACACCTGTGACACCAAGGTTAGCCGCAGAGGCTGCCGGGCTTACCTTTAGCTTCACAGTCAGCACAGTACTTGTTATCCTCTTCTCTCAGCAGTTTGGACAGAATGGCCTGATGCTGCTCATTCAGTTTCTGGGCTTTTTCTCTCTCCGACCGCGTCGTCATGTCGCCAAAGTTCGGAAGTTAGACCTGCCTGTGAAGAGTCGATGAAAACCACGGAGTGCTCAGCCTGTGTTAAAAAGGGTGGGACATCACCTTCTGCTCGCACTTTGCTGCCTCTATTCAGTTAGCTTACAACCTGCTAGCGAGGTAATACGGATCTGTGGCAGCATCATCTCTGCTGCTTTCACGACTGTGGGAATTTTTGCAGCGGCGCGTGAATCAGAATCACACAAGTGGTATGGGACACACAAGGAATTTCGCGTTATTGGTAACGGCTTCATTTGTCAGCTTGACAGTAATCCTGAACACACCAGCAATGCAGTAAATTGAAAACACATACCCACTATCATTCATCGACTGTCCTTCCCCACACCCCGGGCATCAACATTATTAAAGCTGCGTGGGATCATCTTGCGAGAGAAACAACAGAGAACAAAAGACAGCTGACACTGAAAGAAGAGCTTTAAATGTCCTTGAAGAGGAATCCTGGAGAACTAATTAAAAAAATTAGAAGAAACCAGCTTTAGTATTTTAATGAAGTTAAAACATAGTTTGAGCTACTTGTATGAAATTTGGTACATGCGTTTAACGTCTCAAGACATCTGCTCGAAACTGTTCGTGTTTGATAAGGACCCTGAATGCATCTTGATGGCAATATGTATTAATCATTATCAGTCAGTATTAATCATTCGTAGCACCACCTAGCAGCAACAGAAAATTGTGTTTTACTCTTTGGGACACCAATTCCAACTGGTTGACTGGTGTAATCTAAAATTTGTTCAGGAAAGACTTCGTTGGTGTTACTTTATTTTTAGAACTGAGTTTTTGTCAGATGGTGTTCCTGAGCCAGCATGGCGAATTTCAGTGTTTTACCATTAAATTTATTCAAATACTGTACACAAAAGGGGAGTAAGTTTGGACATTTTTAGCTATTTTCAAGCCTTGATGATTTAATCGGACCAACATGATATTTGGTTAGTTCAATCTAAAGACCTCGTTGATGTCATAGGGCGTGCCCATAACAAGGACTTTTTCTACATCTCAGAACCTTCTATCTAATATACATTCACACATATTCACACTCGGATGGATGCATCAGAGAGCAACTTGGGGTTAGTATCTTGCCCAAGAATATTTGATATGTAGGCTGGAAGAACCAGGGACCACAAACCTTCTGATTAGTAGTAGTCAGGTCCTTATCTTTGCTGCTTGTACTTTAAATAATAATAATAATATTTTTATTATCATTATTATTTCCGTTTAAAACACAAACCCATTTTGGGGTCGCATCAACAGATCATCCTGCATAAAACACCAACAAACATGCAGAGCCACCCGCTGTGGCGACCCCTTGTGGCAAGTTTCTTTTTTTCCTGTGCCCTTACTTCACAGCTTTTCAATACACCATAACCCACAAAATGCTTAATTAAAATTAAACAAGTAAAAATGTTTTAAAAAGAAAAATATTGCGTGTGAAAAACATGAAACACCTTAGCACAGGTGTTCCATTTAGTGCTTAATGTTTCATATCTGTGTGAGTATCTGTGTGGGTGTACTAGTTCTGCTAATTTGTTTCATAAGTGGGGTTCCTCTATACTTCACACCTGGAAGCTGTTGGAAATTAACTCACCTGTGTGCTGCAGCGCGTGACCTTCCTCCTAAGCTCCCTCAGTTGTTGCACTTTGCGCTGTAGTGCCGATGTTTGTGGTTTATGCTGTTATTGTTTGTGCATGCGCCTCCAGTCCTGAGAGACAATTCTGTAACAATCTCTAAAGTTTCTTCTTGTGTAGTCAAACCTGCTGAAATCCTGCATGCCCCCTCTACCCCTCAACTCTGAAATAACTGCCTTGCATAACTCGCTGTTGCCCTTCAAGCCTGCAATAAACTTGTCAAACCTTTAGCGTTGCATCTTTAAGAGATTTTAGCCTCATCTTCACTCAAATATCATATATCGCCTGCAGTGACAGACATTTTTCCATCAGTGTAACTCAATTCTGGGTAAAAGAAGTTGCCACAAAACAAAGTTTTGAACATTAGTAATTAGAAGATTTTATTCAGCACTGGTGTGAAATTACTGCTGAATGCATTCATATAAAGGAGTCTCTTAATTTGAAAGGGATTCATTATGTTGAAGTTTATTGATTTTTGTATGTTTATGTGGCAACTGCATGTATAGCTGGAGAGTCCCTTCGTGTGTGCTCCAACAGAAAAGCAAACGGCGTGAGAAAGGATACAGCTGTGGACGGTGGAAAGTGGGTTTATTTTCCCCATTTGTGAGATCTACAAACAGTATTTTGGTGTGTACGCTTTTGTTTTTGTTTCTTTAACAACTTGGGATAACTAACACTGCACAACAGTAAAACGACCAGGTGCTCAGAGTAGTTGCTGAAAAGACTGCCTCAGCAATAAGCACCTGCAAGCATCATCATGCTCCGAGGAAGGCAATCTCTTTCATTAAGGCTGGAGAGAAACCCCAGGTGCGCCCACATTTGACAACTGGCCTCCTCAACACAGCCTCTGATTGGCAGCTACAGGCTGACCTGGGTAAACAGCTAAAGTTCCCTCAGAACATTGCAAAAACATCCCTCCGGCCAGACATGATAATTATTTCTGAGGCCTCAAAACAGCTGATCATGCTGGAACTCACAGTGCCCTGGGAAGAGCGGATCGAGGAGGCCAATGAAAGGAAACGAGGAAAGTACCAGGAACTAGTGCAGGAGTGCATCAGCCCATAGAAGTGGGTTGTAGGGGCTTTGCAGGACGATCACTCTGCAAAGTCCTAGGCCGGCTGGGCGTGGCTGGGGCAGCCAAGAAGAGGGCCATCCAGGCTGTGAGTGAAGTGGCAGAGAAAGCCACAAGGTGGCTGTGGATCAAGAGGGCTGATCCGTGGGTAGCTACTGGTACGCAAGTCGGGGCATGATCACCCCCGGCTGGGTCGCCTGGGCGAGGGTGTATGATGAGACCCGAAACACCTGATGACCCCAGGATACATCACTGAAGATGCGTACCAGTGCATCCAGGAGATGTGTCTTTTATAGTACCGGTATACCGAAAAACTTCAGTTGTTTTACCTTTTCTAAGTCATGACTGTAAATTTGCAGCTTTAGATTTCTCTACTCTTCCTTGTGCGAGTTCTTGCCTGGATTCTGTTGTTTCTTTTGGATTAATTGGTTTCTGGACTTTCTACCAAAGGTGTGTCTTTTGTTTATGAAGTCTCCACTTGGGTTTAACTTTTGCAACACATTACAAATATACTCAGCTAAAGGTAGATCCATCCAAACTGTCTGCTGTACCTTACTATCCAGGTAAGTAAACTTGTGTCTTGTATCTGGGTTTAGTTGGGTCGTGACAAAAGAACTGCTGTTTTACTTTTGTATCTTGAAGATAAGTCTTTTAATTGCTAGTGTCTGTAATACAGACCTTTTGTGCATTACAACAAAGCACCAATTAATTATTCAAATACTTGGAGACTGAAAGGATTTTTCTGGTGGAGCTTTATCCAGCTTACATTTTCATATACAACTACAAGACACGGAGAGAACAAAGGCAGGTTTGAATCAAATAAAAGTGAAAAAGTACAGTCAAAAAAAGTCAGAAAGCATAAAGTAGGACAATTCTACCATCTATTTTTGTGCACAGGTAACTAAACCGTCTCCTATATTAATGTAATACAAAAATATTAGTACACGAGAATACAAATGTTATTTAAATCTAAATTCTAATTCTAATGAATGTACTCAGCTTGATACTGTTACTGTTTAGGACACAAGCAATAAAAGAGAAAGAAACAGAGGGTGACTTTGCCTCCACACCTAAACGGAGATTCAGGTGGAGGAACACTAAGATCTGTTGTAGTGGCTCAGCATGGGGAAAATACTAAAAGCTCACAATAATTTCTAATATAAGCTCCCGTAGATTTTCATATTGTACAGGTTGTAATCAGCTGACCTGCTGCTCGTTGTGGAAGTGCACAACTGAATTCAACAGGATGTAAGCAGATGTTTCACAGCAATCTCGGCTGTGTCCCATTACCTACACTAACTGTAGGCTGTATATTGTCTTTACACTGACAGTATGAAGTTGGTTTAATTACTGAATTCAGTCAGTGGATCTAAGCATCATTACCTGTAAAATAATCTATAATAATAATAAACTACAGCCACTGTGTGTATCAGTCCAACGCGTGAATTCACCACATTACTGCAAGCTAACCTGTTTATCCTGCTGTTCATGCAACATTTGTTTGCATTTATGTTCACACATCATATACAGATCCAATATGTGATTAAAATGAAGACATTTCATGTAATCTTTAAATCTGCAGTATATTAAGTGTCACTGAGCAGTTATTACATCTTTCTCCATCTCTGAGTGAATCTAGCTCTTTGACCTAATTTCTTGGCTCCTAATATTCACCCTTAAAATCTAGAAGTGGTGCAAAAATGAGCCCTTTACTCTTTGGATATGTACTGACTCCCAGAATATTTTTTCCCAGCAGTTGGATGCTTCAGATATTAAATCTACTTGTCTGGTGACTGTTTCCAATATACTTAAAAAATATGGCTTGATTATAATATTTAACCTTTCACTATATTAAACAGCAAATTTAAAAAACAAGAAAAATGTCTACAAAAAGAACTTTGCACAGCAAAGAAAGCAAATTGGCGTTGTTCGAGCTGTGAGAGTGTAACACAGAAATAACTGCCCCTTTTGGGTGGCTTAGATTGATACAAGCAGGAATCAAAACAGATCATTTGGGTTGCATGACAACAAAAAAACTTTAATAACTTTTAATGTTGACAGACAGCAAAAATAACAGGAAAGTGACAGCTGTACAGACGGCACAGAAATGTAGCAGCTATTCCTAAAAGAAAAGAGGAGGAGGTCATCAGAAACACTGGCAGGTGAAGTTTAGTTAAAAAGTGTACAATAAGGACAAATATATTTGAAACTGTTAAAAGGATAACATACAAATAATACAAAAAAGTCAAACTAATTGCAATAAATTAAAATATATATCACACATGTACCACATCATGTGTAATTACATGTGATTGTACAAGATACAGTTTACTAAGCTTTAAGTTAAGAGAGAAATTGTTAGCTTATAAAAATCAGGTGTGAAATCTGTACCATTGAGTAATAAGTCCTGAAACAAACTAGTTTACATCCTCTTTAAAGGAGACAACCACATCATAACGAGCGTCTCACAAGTAAGGGGACAGCGACATGAATGACTTCATTTCACACGTGAAAAAACAAAACAAAAAAGAATCCCTCACTTCTGAGTATTCTTCATTTGAAAATACAGAATCATGTCACAAGAGCAAAGCAGTCTCATCACCAGCTGTTAAATGACAGATCAAATAAATAGCAGATATCACCACTGTCATGCAGTTTCAGACAGATGCAGAAAGAGATGCAAGCAGCTTAGTACTTTCACATAACTGCCAGCAGAGGGCAGCAAAGACTCATCCTGCTGCTCAACCAGCAGAGATTTGGCGGTCACGCAAAACCATAAATCAGCAGGACATCAGATATGAAAATCGCATCCCAGGTTACCACAAAGTATTGAGGGGCACCATCTAGACTCATATCAGTCAGTGAGCTCATTTGTGAATATAAAATTATGTAGTAAGCGAGAAGAGTAGGATTCAGATGCTCTGACACAGCTTAGGATGCACCTCTTAAAAACAATAAAATATAAATATTAATAAACATCATATAATTTCCACTCTGGTGTCATAATGTCATGGCACAAGACTCGGACATCACTGAGAAAAATCACCCCGATAATCAAAGGATGGATTTGCAACAAAATAATGTGCAGCGTGATATGAACTGCAATTTGGTCCAGTATTTGAGTGTAAACATTTGATGAGGATTTAGATTTTTGAATGAATGACTTATGAATTTGCTGTGATTTCTCAGACACACCACTGTCAACTACTGACCTTACTGACAACTTCAAGTTTCACATGTGATCTTCAATAAAAGCAGACCTGGAGTGTCAAAGAAGTGTGGTTACAGTACTCACAAACAAACTGTTAGCTTTAACAGTATCAACGGCTTATATTAGTCCTTCAAATACACACACTCTGGCAGCTGTGTGTGAAGTATTCAACTTTTTAAACCATTTTTTAACATCTTTTCCCCATTTTCTGTTGAATGTTCATATTAAACATAGTTAAAGTTTGCCACATTTACATTTAGCATATGTAAATATAATCACTGTGAGGCAAAAGCTCAAACAGCTTCTGACTGCCCAGAATACCAAGTCTCCAAACGTTTTCGACTTTCATAAAGTAAAGGTCATATAGCTTACAAGAACAGGGTGCTTCTCCTCTGCTGGCTTCCAGAATGTAGCCAATCAGAACAAAGGGGGCTTTAAGAATGGGGCTCTTAAAGACACAATAAAATGGCTTATTTCAGACAAAGTATAAACTGAGGTGCTGCAGAATGGGCTAGCATAGGGCTAACATAAATGAGACATTTATGGACAGTAAATCATCCAAACCTGTTTTTGACTCCCAGAATAAGAATAGCAAGCTAGAAAATAAACATCCTTCAATAATTTTATATCTATATCATTATTATATTTGTCTAGTTAGCCACAGTTGTTAGTGTCAAGTGGGCTTCCCTGGACTTAGTCTAAACACCTGACATGATACTTAGCTAAGAAAAGAAGTAAAGTGATAAGTTAAAAAATTCTAGCATAGCTTACTGTTAGCATAGTGTTAACACAGCTTTAGCTGGTTAGCAAACAAAAAAGAAACCAAACTAGCTATGTTTCAGACTCCTTGGTAGCATAGCAATAATGCTCTTAGCTATATTTTCTTTTTAATAAAATAGCTAAAATCAGTGTAGCTAAACATCAAACAAGTATGTTGTCACAAAAAGCTAAGAAATATGCCAGTATGTACAACCTTAACCTAACTTAAAAAGGCTGATGTACATTGAACTTTAAAGAGCAAAAACGACTTTTAAGCTGCTCTCATTACAAAATTGTTGGCATCTGCTTGTAAAATGCTGATGTCAGCTTTTTCCCTGTAGTAATATTGATGTGAAGAATGGTTGTTTTCTCAGAGATAAATAGGGTCTTGTTTTATTTAGAGAGTAGACCATACAATTGACCTTTCCCTCATGAGAACATAGGGCAATACATGCAGACCAATATTCTAAGGAGCTTGGAAAGAAAGCAACTTGACTCCTTTGGGTTTCTTGAAGATGTTTTACAGCTGTGAAGCTTCTTCAGTTCTAAAACCTCTTAACAGGCCTTGTAAACTTTTCTCTGGATTATGAAAAATATTACTTTCAAACTGAGGCCCAAATAGTTACCACAATTACCACTTCAACCTAACCTGACACTACAAAATGTGTTGTTTTCATCCAGCTATTCAAGTAAGGGACATCAAATTGAAGTAAAGCGCATACCCAGACTTTAACCAGTACTTAAACAATGACAGACATCGTCAAGATTGGTTAAACACTCTTACTTGTCAGCATCTGTTGAGTTGTTAATCCTCTATAGTTTAAGCATGTCATGGTATTTGCAGTCTGAAGATAAAAAGAAATAAATGCACTTCATCATGTCCTGTTATACAAAGCTGCCGATGAGCAGTGACTGGAGTAAGATGAACATAACTGTCACATTTATGGGAATGTTTTAGACTTGGTATGTTTCTGTCACTGTTCATGTCAAAATGCTTTAATAAATAAAATGTAAAATACAAAAACTATTGACTTAAGTGACTGGGCAAATCATTTCAGTGTGAATTATTCTAAAATTTCATATATATTCAATTTAGCATTAAGATGCCAGAATGGAAACCCAATTTTAAAAATAACAGTGACACTATGTGGACTTTCCATGCTCTAGCAGGCATTTTTTTGGCCTTACACTGAATCAGAATGCTTCCACAAAAGCAGCATGTCAGAGATGTCAAAGGTAAAAGGTCAAGAAAGGAAAAAGTCTTGCTGGGATCACAGCACTGACTCAATGGCTTCCGGCATAGCTTCTAAGGCTTTGGCTTGATGCGTGACTAATGGAGATGTCTCCTCCTCTGCCTGGACGTTGGCCACCGCCTCCACTCGGACTTCCGACAGCTCCCCCTCCTGTTGATGCTTCTTCATCTCCAGCTGGTTTATGTGGTGGAGGATTCCCGCGCCAAGAGCGTCGCCCTCCACGTTCACTACAGTGGTGGTACGATCTCTGTTCACAAAGAGAACATTTGTGACAAATTTTGTGATGATGATGGCATCAAGGCAGACAGAAGGTTGTACTAACAAAAGGCCTTTGCTTTTCAAAAGAAGAATTGAACTTAGTATCATAAAGAAGAACCTGTATTTTAAATATGACCTATTTCCATTTGTTTGTTTAACCTATGTGTGTGTTTGCTCTAGGAAAATACTGCAGGGGGTTTCTGTTGGTCCTACAGTTGGGAAACGCTGATCTAGTTGGGAAACTCTGATCTAGTTGGCTTACTATACGCTAGGTGAGGTGTAGGTGTACGTGATCATCTGTAGTCTCCTATGTTTTCTAATATGACACTCACACAATCCAGTCAACAGCTAGCATGAGGGACAGGTCGTTGGTCGGCAGGCCGATGGCCTCCAGGATGATGGCAATGGTGATGATGCCACCGGCTGGGATGCCTGCTGCACCAACACTGGAGGCTGTGGCCGTCACCCTGGAAGTGTGATTCACAATGAAACACAATAAATTTCCACCTGTTTATGCCAGTAGGAAATGTTGGTGGTATTATTGCTTAATAAAAGTTTTTCTCATTCCCTTAACTTACAGGATTGTGAAGATCTGCCCAGCGTTCAGCTCGGTATTGTTGAGCTGAGCAATGAAGACGGCAGCGATGCACTGGAAGATGGCAGCGCCATCCATGTTAACCGTGGCCCCAATGGGCAGAATGAAGCGGCTGATGCGTTTGTCCACACCATTATTCTCCTCCACACACTTTATCATAGAGGGTAGAGTTGCTGAACTAATGAGAGAAGAAAAATGCAAATGAAAAAAATCTTTCTTTTTTTTTGGTGTCTGTCACACTGATTTTTGGAAGGTTTGTGTCCCATTACATCTGGCCTAAAACTAACATACCAGCAGAACACCGTACCAATAGTCAAACATGGTCGTGGTGGTTTGATGATTAGGGGCTGCTTTGCTGCATCAAGATCTGAAACTTGCCATGATTCACTGAAGCATTAACTCTGCTGTCTACCTGAAGCTCAAATTAATTATGCAGAAGGACAATAATCCAAATCACACCATCAAGTCCACCTCTGAAAGTTTTTGGAGTTGCCCATTAAAAGTCTAGATTTAAATCTGACTCTGATACTTTGGCCGTTCATGCTCAAAAACTCTCCAATTTGGCTAAATAAAAACAATTCTACAAAGAAGAGTGGAAGAAAATTCCTCCACAGTGATGATGTTCATAATAAATATGCAAATATGCAAAAAATAAGAAATCACGAAGGGCCAAATACTAAGACTTCACTAATATTACATGTCAACTTTTTATTTACATACATTTATATTCATTGATTTGCAGGTTCCCTGTAACAGCTCATCAGTGATTCTGCAATGTACCAGTATACCTGGAGCAGGTTGCGAAGGCAGTGGTGAAGGGTGTTATTAGGCCAGACAGGAAACTGAAGGGGTTCTTGCGCGTTAAACCAAAGTAGATGAGGGGTAGGACGATGCCTCCATGGATAACGTGGCCCAAAATCGAAGCAAAGATATATTTTCCCAGGCTGGTGACCAGAAGAACCACATCTTCCATCTCCACAATTTTACTGCCCACTAGGAACATGATGCCAAAGGGGATATACCTAAAGAGACACAGGAGAAAGGAAGAGTCAAATACAACAATAAATAGCGCAGCACAGACAGTCAATGTCTATCCTTATTTAACTGACTAATGAATGTCATAAAATATCCCCACATTTCAATAAATTTCATCCAAGAGCACTTACCACATGATCCAGGACACCAGCACCATGGTGGCTTCGTTGAAAGCATTGAAGAAACGGATGAGTTCCTCTCCCTCGTCACCCAGTTTCCTCAGCGCCACACCAAACACCATGGCAAACAGCACCAGACCCAGAATGTTCATGCCATCTGTTTCTGTACCATAAGGGACCTAAGGCACCAAGCAGAGTCACACTGTAAGAGCCTGAGCATACTGACAAGACGCTGTTAAGAAGGGCTGTCAAAAACCTAGTTGGTTTAAGTGAAAAGGGAGCAAAACACAGAAGAGGAAAGGGTCTCCAGCCATGCAGAAGGTTTGACAAATGTATCTTGGCAAGAGCATCTGTTTTACTAAGACTTAGTGTCACTGAAAGTACATTAAAGAGCTTGAGTGGAAGAATCTTTTCTTGGAAAGTGAAGAGCTACAGCATTACCTAGGCAGTGGTTGACCGTGCAACTTTACCAGATCCCTTTCTTTTTTCATTCTGTCCATATAAAAGCAAAGTTGAATCACACAGTTTCAGCTGCCCACAAATAGCAACAATACGCTTCTTCTCCTGAGTTGCTTCAGAAGAATTTACAGTTTGAGAGAATAACAACTAACAAATTTTCATGACACAGAATTAAGTTTTTTTGGCTCTCGCTCGCCTCATATTTACGTCAGCTCATATCTTAACACTAGCCACTCACTACTGTGAGGTTGTACTGTGAATGCTTGAGATTAATCCTCTGAGAACTATGACTCTCTGTAGAAACGTTTGATCAGACTGGACCAAAGTGGTGGTCCACTGACCCATAATTCAAACTGCCTGCAAGGCTAAAATTGCTTGTTGATCCAACTTGATCCAACTTAGCTAAGAAAACAAGTTGAAACACTTCACACAATAGGAGTTCCACACTGATAATCACACATTGAACTCTTGGATGGAACCTTATGTGTATCCTTTCATTGTGGAAAGATAAACTTGTCAAATAATAGAGCTTGTGTAGACTGCAGTAGTATATACGACACCTTTTGCGTGCTGCAGAGTGTGTATGTGCGAATGCAAAAGTCTGGAGGCAGTAGAAGTATTCAGTGAACTGGATGACAAATAGGGACAAGGACAAATCCTGTGCTCAATCCCTTTCCATTGTGCTGAGCTCTCCCACAGCTACACCAGCTTCATCCCCTGGCACTGGGGTGGGTGTGTAGGGGGCGACAGTCCACCAAGACCCACGGCACACAAATACCATGGACCAATGCCAAAATCAGATTCCCCCCACTGTTCCCCCATACTGGGTCAATGGGGACAAGCCATAGCTTCTAGGGTGAAGCATTAGGATTTAAAGATTATCCTCAAAATTTAACAAGTTATATAATCAAATAGAGTAACTTATAAAACTTCTCTTTGCTCTTTAACGATCCTCGAGTACAAACAAGCTACTTGAGTGCAAGTGCTACTAAAAACCTTTAAAAGTGCTTCCTTGTATTAACTAACAGGATGCTGCTGTGGTACAAGCCTAAAAAGGCTTTTGTACTATTCCCTAAATGCTTTTGTTTAGCAGTCTGTGTACCATTATGCATCTGTTAGCCGGCTTCCGATCGACTGTCTCTCCTGCTGACAAATAAGCAAAGCCATCATACACTTGTCTATGATGCAACATCCACTACAAGTAGCAGGCAAGTGGCAATCAAGAAATCTGGTGCTGGTCCTCTGTCAGGATTTTGTTTTTCCTTCCTAGTAAAGACCAGCACATCATGTTGCCTCACATCCAGGCATGCAGGCCATCTTGCTGGGTCAAGATGACCTGCATGGTGGCCAACACCTGCATGTAATCGTAAGGGCCTGGTTGCTACAACAGTTACTGTGTGAAACTCCACTTTTGTCTTTCACCTTTTTGTCCTGCCTCCCCTCACGCTGCGGATGGCCGCCCCTCCCTGAGCCTGGTTCTGCCGGAGGTTTCTTCTTGTAAAAGGGAGTTTTCCCTTCCCACTGTTGCTGAAATGCTTGCTTATAGGGGGCGTCAACTGATTATTGGGGTTTTCTCCCTCTTATTGTATATATAATATATAAAGCACCTCGAGACAGCTATTGTTCTGATTTGGCACTGTAGCTTATGAAGCCATTGTAGTAATATAGTTTTGTTGCCTGGCAATCAAAAAGAAAAAAAAAGCACTCAAGACAAAGATGCCTTTAGCTAACTCAGACTGCTGAAGCTTCATATAAGCTTATATTAAAAAGTATTCAGTATTTACTAGATTTATTTAGCCTGCGGTTCTTTTCTAGTGTTGTCACAGTATAATCACAGTATGGAATAATAACTTGTGTGGAGAAGTGGAAAACATGTGAGCACTAGATAAAGATAACTGCACTATATGAGTCCAGCATGCTTTTTAGTAGCAGAAGAAAATGCATGGATGGATGGTAAATGCAAAAAACCGTGTTTACGCTTGTCCACACTTTTAAGAGCATGCATGTCCCTGCATGTGAGACATGTATGTGAGCATGTCCCCTCACATTCACGTTAGTGATAGTGTCAGTCTACACAGTTGTGTTCTAAAGTTACTAAGTGACTTGTTTTTCCCTTTTTGAACACCTTTTATCTATAAAATCAGATTATGACATCAAGAAATTATAGGAAATATATCAATACTTAGAATTTAAGAGTACTAAAACTAGTACTAGAAGCACTCATTGAGTAAATATTTATCTAACAATTATTTGGCACCAGTGAGCTAAAGACAGATTAAAAACTCATAAATAAAAATGACTGGCCTTTAGCCTTATTTGTAGTGATTGTACTGTTCACATGGCTATCAGCATTTCACCATCAGCCTTGACCCTCTTTCCCAAAACCAGCTCTTTCATTAGACGTGCACATACTGCTTATTCAGTGGTTTTGCACCCACGGGTGACTGACATACAAACAAGGTGCTCAGAGCAAACATGTACCTCAAGGATGGACGATGGCTCAACCTCCTGTTGACAGAGGTAACTGTTTGATGAGAGCACTTTCCTTTCGTAATCTGGTACTTTACGTGTTACGTAGTCTGCATGCAAAACTTCACGCAACAGACGTTCCCAGCTTTTACCTTTTGGTAGAGGGTCGTCCCATTGGTATCATTCCCCACAGCAACCATCTTGTAGTCTGTTGCGTACTGTAACATAAAGAAAGAAACATGTGCTTGTTTATTTTGTTGTATTGCTGAAATAAATTAATGTTTTTAGAAATTGAATTCTAATCTAATATGACATCTGTAGAGTTGCTTTTTGAATAATCAGGTGCAACTGCTTTAAATAGTACATTTTACAGACATTGCTGAGGAACAAAAGGGAACCCACAAGCTGCCACTGACCCCCTTTTTAAAATATGATAGATGTTTCCTATACCAGTCTTCCTCGGGGGTTTTATTTTCTGATTTCCCATGGGCCTCTTCTTGGTTGCGCAGGTTTAAAAAATCCTGGACATTTTCAGGCTATGAGTAGTTCACTGTGTCAGTACTTTTTGTAGGAGACTTGGGACCCCGTTGGACACGGTCCACTGATGTTCAGTCTTTTCAGTAAACAGAACTGCAACAATGCCCCCTTTCCCTCAAAGCATTTCTTTAGACACCCCTATAGGGTAGAGGTTTCCAACATCTCCTAAAGATCTATATGAGCTTAAAAAAGTCTTGGTTCTTAAACGATCTTGGGCATGTAGGCACACAGAGTAGATGGGTATAGTCTCAAATGAAAAAGCCAGCTATCCAATAATCCAAATCTCACACATCATTTGTTTAAACGTCTGTTTAAACATCGAGCTGCCTGTCATTTTGTGTAAATCCCCCCTCTCCTCTGCTTTCTTGGTCTAATCCACTGTTGGAGCCGTTCCCACGGGGGGCTCTACCACAGCATATACTGAGTGTGTGGGGGTACACTGAACTCTGTAACCTGGCTTCACTTTAAACACTTTTTCACTCTTTCTGTGAGAAATAACTGACTTATTTGTGTGTGTGTGTTTGTGTGTGTGTGTGTGTAATTTACAGGTGTGGTTTAGGAGAAGTTTAAGGTTTGATGAAGTGTGTCTGTGCGTGATTAAAAGAGTGTGAACATGCTTTCCTTTCTCCCTGTGTGTGCATGTGTGTATAGTTCATTTCTATCACTTCATCTCCAAATATTGAATTTTCCAGGTCCTTGTTTTAGCTGTAACAGCCAGGATGTTGTGCGATGGAGCGGCCCGTGTTGAGGAGTACCGAGGCGAGGTGGGTTGCTAGGCTAGCTTTAATGGAATGGTTTCGCCATGGTAACGGCTGGTGAGGGACAAGAAAAAGAGGTGTTCGGGTGAACAGGGGAGCGCTGCGGACCCTATTCTGGATGTCTCCTCATTAAGAGGCTCTTGGTGCTCTAACCAGGATTTATGGCAACTCTAAATGGATTTGTAGGAGCATCCGTGTGGTTGGGAAAATAAATTTGAATGAACAATCTGCACGAGACACAGGTGATACAGGAAAGAGGACAGAAAGAGGAGGATAAAAGGAGTGTGTGTCTGCGTGTGTGGGGGTGGGCAGGAAGTAAGGAGCTGGCACTCACAGAACGAAAGGCAGCAGCCACCAAGTTTGCTGGAAACAAATTCCTGAGAACGGAAGCAAAAACAAGTTAGCGCCACAGAAAATTACAGTCATCTCAGTCCTGTTCTCCTGTGTGAGCCACTTTATCTGAACAAATGGTAAAAGGCCAACACCTACAACAAGATTGGACAAGTGTTTCAGAATCATGTGGCTATCCCACCCAAACAGTAAATTCTCAACAGGATTCGTTTATCATCGTCGTATCTTGGCCTTTTCCCAGGATCCTCCCTAAAGTTTGCAGCCCAAACTCCCTGATAAAACATGTTCGGACACGAACCTGCTGTCTGTTTCAGCTTTTCGTAAAACAAATTAGCGAGGTCTTACCTAGGGTTAGTTATCTTTCCCTGGAGCTTTCACTGTTCTCCAGTCAACTAAAGGTAAAGCAAAGTCAGGCAGATGCGGAAAATAAAATTAGACTAAATTTAATCGCTTTATACTTTTCAAACTCTAACTCAAGCACTGCAAGTCTCACATACTACTCAGTTTCTGGTACAAAACTGATGCACAGTGTAGTGAAGATTCATATTTTCTTAAGTTTTCTTTTAATTAATTTCCTTTCTATTCTTTCTTCATCGTTATTTGGCTGCTGTTCTTTTGTCAAATGCTCGACAAACTTTACTTGAGCTCTGCATTACCATAGCAAAAGGCTACAAAATTTCTTGGCAACACGTTCCAATAGTGACTGAGATATTTTGCCAACATGAAGCACTACTAACAGTGTCACTACTACTAAGAGTGTCAGTACAATCTTGTGTCTAACATGGTCACAAGAAGCACTCACAGGAGAACACTGATTGCAACTGAGATTATCTTAGATGTTACTTTGACATGTCTCGAT
The DNA here is from genome assembly GCF_041146795.1 of Maylandia zebra. Classification (NCBI taxonomy): domain Eukaryota; kingdom Metazoa; phylum Chordata; class Actinopteri; order Cichliformes; family Cichlidae; genus Maylandia; species Maylandia zebra. The sequence continues at coordinate 29,467,994 of NC_135179.1, read as the reverse complement.
GCATTCTCAATGATCCAGGTAAGGAAATCCCTAAAAGTTGATTCTGTTCATCAGTCGAGACTGAAGAAGTCACTTGTCACTGTCTCTCACTGAAAATGCTACGTCCAGATGAACAGAATCAATTTTTTGGGAGTTACTTTGTCAAGTAACAACCACCCAAATGCTGCTGCAGGCCAAGCACACTTTCTGAATGCCAGAAAGTCCCCGATGGCAACATCTTGCAACTTGTCAAAGAGTGCACGGCATTCATCCTGCACCTGAATTTACCAGATTGCCAGAATCTGAATATCACAGAGTATAAGTGACATTGCTGGTTAGCGATCAGGTACACCTGTATGTAGTCCATAATACTGGATTTTGGATCAGCAATAGACACACAGTATTGCTGTTTTGTTTTTTCCATAATTTGAATCATGACAGTAATAACAGCATGGGAAATGTGACATAATCACAATAGTCAGTTACTAAAAGACAGTGAGGAACAATAGGAGTAATTTGGCACTGAGATGATTTTTTTGTCTTTGATATTTATGGCAACCTCAGTAATGCAGAGGATAATAACCAGATTTACAGGGAGTTTATTATTCATCCTCAAAGTGAACAGCCTACTTTGGTTCATTATCCCTTTTGTCGTTATAAATCCCTCATTCAAACATTTTCTTGACAGATTGTCACAGACAGAGTGTCAAGGAGTTTATTTTCACTACTGTAAGATAATCATGCAGGGATTACTAGAAGCCTGCAGGCCCTTTCTACGTACTGCTGTGTGTTTGTTGTAACGTTATCCTCTGGGGTCACACTGTATTGTGCAAAGAAATACAGGCTTTGCTCACATCTATTCCCATGGCCAGACCAGAGCCAAGCAATTCAGCTCATAGCACCATGACCCCGTCAACTCTGCCTTGAGTTCAGGGACAAATGCTGCTTCAGCTGTTGAATATCTCAGCTCCCCAGGACACGCTGGCAGGTAGCCACAATATTTTCACTTAGTCTTTTCTTTCCTTTCCTGATGTTGCAAACAAGTGATATGTTTTTGCAACCCAAGATTCCCTAAATTCTTTTCCTTTATATGAAGGCAGTCAGGTTTCATCCTAGCACATGACCACAGCGAGAATCTGGATTAAGCCTGGGAACCCAGAAGTGAGCTGGCATGATTTTCCCAGTCTCTCCCTAGAGGCCCACTGTCTCTCTGTGGACTGATGTTACATAATAGCTTGACTTTCTAATTAATCGAAGCCAAGTATCATGAATGATCATTTCAAGGCCTAATTCAAGTCCAATGATGTGATCTGAAATGACCTGTCTGTCTGTTGCTGGTTCTTCTGGTTTTTAGATGGCACTTAATGCAACAGTTTACAGGTCTTTCTACTGGATGGACACATCCAGCCAGTAGATCTAGTGGTATAAATTTGTGCTTCAGCTTTGATGAGAACATTTTTGAATTTTTATTAATGTATAACTCAGTATTAAATAGCTGATGTGTGTGGCTGTGAATTGTCCTCCTACAGTTTATGAATGCAGGTTACTTCCCAAACTTGCTAGCTTTAGCCTCTCGTTAAGATACGTTCACTTTTGGCAGTAAACGCCAATATAGTCCTAGCTAAAATGCTAAAATGCTAACAGTAAATCTTCAAAATGCAAAGTGCAGAAACCTCAGCCTTATTAAGAAGATGAAAATAAAATGCTTATTAGTTTCTTAAATTAGCGAGCATTAGCTTTCCATGCCTTAAATAGTTAGTTGCTATCATGTTTCAGAAACAAGTTAAAACAATCCAAAATATACGTTTAGTCCTAAAAGCTAGCAAAGAAAAGCTAAAATATAGAGAGGTTATTTAAAAAATGGGCAGGCTAGCAAGCCACAAAGCTAACACCAGCGTTTTGATACTTTGACACAAATAAAACTGACTGGCTGAACCTTCAGGTTTTTAGTCAAACACCACGTGCCTGGTAGTGCACTGAATAAATAGACTATCTGGAGTGGGGGGGAAATAATGTAATACCCTGTGATATGACACGTGTTTATGGAACATAGACAGCAGAAAGCATGGACAAAGCTTCTGGGTGGGAAAAATGAAACCATTGCTGAAGTGTCTTAAACCTGCATTCAGTCCACCAGGTGTTGATACAGTATCTGTGGTTTCAAAAAGTCTTGTGGAAGTTTATGGGAAAATAGCATTGTGAGTAAATGTTTCCAATGAAGTCTGTTATGTAAATTGTGGCTGTACTATGTTTCAAAAAGAAGGAATATCTACGCTATGCTCATTGGCTAAAGGCTTGTGATTTAGAAGTTGTTAGGCAATGTGTGAGTGGTTTCACAGTCAGACCTGCCCCACCTCATCCCATATTTGAAGCCGAGATGAAGTCGAGACAGCAGAAACTAATCTTGAGGCTTGACAGACTTCAGAAAGCAACAGGGGTGACGTCACAACAGCCACCATCTTTCACACTGTCTATATCAAGAAAATGCACAGTGATTTATCTGGTACTAAGACTAGCCCCCCTCAACCTGCTCCACCTGCAAAGTTAAATGTTAGCTTTTTCAATAGTACCTGAATCAGAAACTTGTTAAAATGAATATTCCCAAAATATTCTTACTTTCTGAATCAATAGCTTTGCTCAAATAAATGAACCTTAGTCTATATGTAGCAGAAAACAACACTCTCTTCACTGGACTTAGCTTTTGCGTTCTGTCCTGTTCTGATGTAACCCACTGTGAAATTTACACCATCTGAATACCTGCAAAAGCATAAAGTATGAGAAATAACAGCAGCATGTCCACCTGCTATCATGATAAGGGAGATGTGCTAGCTGTTTGCACTACAGTCTGCTACAGGCTCTGCACCTCTTCGCCTTCCCAAAAATACATCCTACTATTTCAACAGCTGTCAGCTTTCCCTCACACTGTGGGAACTTATTATTAACCACTGAAGGCTGCTGAAGAACACTGATATTTATAGGCTAGCAGCAAAGCTTTCATGAACAACTGCCATGCTGGAAAAAAAATCAACCAACTTTACAAGGAGTTGAGTTGAAAATTGTACCACAGAACCTCTACCTGTATAATCAAGAGTTTGCCCCAAAGACACTGTGTCTCTTCATAATCAGTGAAAAGCCATCAGTAGATTTTTTATTTGTGCTTATTTGTCCCCTGGAAGCCATCAGACTGCAATCTGGGCTCTATAAAGTATCCCCTATCGGGCACATTTGTGTGTAACAGTGGGGTCAAGATACACTCTTAACAGTGGCAGCTAACTTAGGTTAAAAATAATCCATTATTACAGGTACTTATGTTATGGCATGGTGTCGATCAGATGTGACATGACTCTGCAAAGGTCTGCTGTGCAACCCTCCTTTCCCTGCTGTAAGTGGCACTTACAGCTCCTCTAATTACATCAGAGGTTAGACAAGCATTTGTAGCAGCATGGCATTGTAAAGCGGCAATCAACTATTTAAAAGCAAGAAGGGCTTTAAATACTTTAAGTAAAAGTACTCATTGATACAGTCATCGGATTGCAGTGAAGGTGGAGCAGATTTTTAGTAAAACTGACATCTGCTTTCTGATACAGCTCTGAAAATAAGTGCAGAGGGTTACAGGTGATGCAAGTAAAACTAACTATTAGGCTACACTGACACGTAAAGTTCTTTAAGACGAGTGCAGTGCCCACTCTCAATCTGAGTGGGAACATTAAAACACTTTTAACTGTTAGGCAAAGCTTTCCATCCACATGAGAGCAGCAGAGCAGGGACGTGCAGAGGGGGGGGCTAGAGGGGCTTGAGCACCCGCCCCTTTCCTGATGGGTGCCCAAAGTGCCCTTTTGTTGAGGCAACTTTTAAATTTTTTTTATTTATTTATTTATTTATTTTATGTGTGTGTGCGTGCGGAGTCCTGTCTGTGCCCCTCAACAATAATATTTAACTATTAATCATAGTTTTGCTAAATAAAAGGATCTGGCTTGCATCAGTCACATGATCACATTTAACCAATGATCGCCCTCGACGGCAGAACGCGCTGGTTACGAGCCGGGAACGAGCTCACAAAGAGCACGCGCATTTTTTGCGGTCCGGAGCTGTAGGAGAAACACAAGTTAACTCAGAGACACAGTCTGATGCGACAAAACCAGTAAGTAGGTGTACAGCGTACACTGTAGTGTGTAGCACACAGGAGTATTAGCTTATTACGTACACGTTGGTAAGCTGTCTTGTGTCAAATGACGAACTGAAACAAACGAGCGTGCTGTGTGTGCAACAGCGCGACAAACATTACCTGTCCTTTTATTAACTGCACAGGTAGTGCTGGTCATAGCTGCTGGCTACCTGTGCAAGGCTGTCATGGGTCTGTAGCTCTGTCACCGTTTTAGGGAACATATTTAGTTTTAAAGTAAGTTTCTGGGCATTTCCGGCCTTTCTGGAGGGATTATATTTCACTAAAAAACGATCTAATATGCATGTCCACATAATAATTATTATAATATATTAAAAAACACAAGCTGTATTTTAAAGAACATACATTAAGAAGCAGATTATATTAGATTTATATTTTAAATAAGACAAAATTTGGATTTTACAGCAGTAAAATGATTGTATCTCTACAGTTTAAACATGTAATAAACTTTGCCCTGCACAGAGTGGATAGTGAAACAAATGGAATCATCATAAATACATTATTTCATATTTATTACTTCCCCCTCCTCATTGCTTTATTATTGTAGCTCTAGTAATAAATAATAATGTAAGGATTCTGGATCAGCACCATGATGCCCATAGTATATACAGTATTCTGAAGAAGGTCTAAAATGTCACTGTGTGTGCATGTGTGTGTTTTATTTAGCTGGATTTAAAAAAAATATTACTCATGATATAACATTGTCCAGACATGCCTGGTAAGGACCTGAGGAGGAAACAGCAGGAGCTGTGTGAGGCTACTAAAGGCAGGGCTATAACATTTTTCTGTCATCATTTTATTATAGATTAAGTGCAAGAGTTGTTAGGTGTGGACAATTAGATTATAGTTTATTGCAATAGCAAGTTGTGCCTTGTTCTCAGATAGACAGCAAGTGGAGAGTGATATATGAAATGATGCGATGGAAGGAAGAAGAGAAGCAAAGAGTGATTCACAGGCAGAGCCGAGTTTATGTCACAGTTTTTCGTTGCCTTATGGTTCCAAGCGCTGTCACCAATCTTTGCATTTTGTTATTATCTCATGACACTTGTTTAATCAGCTACCATCTCTCCTGTGGACTTTTTAATGTCTACAGTCTCAGATCAACACAGCCCTGCCCTTCCCATATTAGATTCTTGATGAATGTGTGTTGTTGTTATTCAGCCTGGTTCAATGTGCCCCTTTTTAACTTTGAGCACCCGCCCCTTTAAACCTCTCTGCACGTCCCTGCAGCAGAGTGAACTGTCAGTGGAAGATTCGACCTGAACATATAAAGCACTGTTTACAGATACACTGCAGGATACACTGACCTGCTCCACGGGGTCACTCGGATTGTGACATTGATCTTAGACACTTCCAAACAGGACCACCGTTGAAATCTTACTATAACTGTAATCACACTCATTTAGATAGTACACAGATAAAGTCTGCTACAGTGGCAGAGAGGACTTGGTTGTTTCAGTGGCGCACATGTGAGGCTTACTACAGCAGCCGTAGCCTTACTGAGCGTGTGCGCACGCATGCCTAGGATGACTGCGAGCGTGGAGCCATTCGTGTGTGTAACTAACCAGCATTCCCAAACCGCCCCGAGGCACGCTGTGCCACAGTTCCCATCAGATTCACTAGAGTACAGCACACAAATCCCCTTCTTGCCCCACTACCCTCTAACATGCTACCGTGTGCGCTGTTTAAGGCGATTAAAGAGGGCTCTTTACCTGGCCAGATCTAAGAAGGAGTCGGTGGTCTCCTTGTTGCTGCTGACGCTCTCCAGTCCCAGGTTGTTGGTGTTCAGGGCTCCCGCGCCCACTCCGGGTTTGATGATGAAAGCCAGGGCTACCCCGATCCCCGAGGCGATCAGCGTGGTCACCAGAAAGTAGGCGACTGCGATGCCCCCCAGCTTGCCCAGGGAGCGAGTGTCCAGGCTGGCGGCCCCCGATACGAGACTGCAGACGACGAGGGGCAAAATGATCATCTTCAGCATCCGGAGGAGCATCTCACCGGGGAAGGCGAAGTAGGTCATCTGCGCTTTGGTCAGGTTCATGCTGCGGACCATCATCCCGAGCCCGACGCCCACCAGCACGCCCGACACCGTCAAGATCACCAGCAGGTTCTTTCTCAGAAACTCCATCAGCTTTTCTCCGAGGCTCTTCTGCGAGCCCTTCTCCAGGATCTGGTCTGTGGATGCTGAGCCGGGCATGGCGTGTCCGTTTATCTCGCTCTTTTTCTCCATTTTTAATTTTTTCTATTATCTCCGATGCGGCGTGGAAAGCCCAGTCCGGTTTCAGACAGCGTGGGTAGGACACACGTTTCTGTGAAGGCTGGTCCGGCGTTCAACTCTGAGCGCAGAAGCGGCAGGGCGAGCCAATGGAGAGTGAGCGACGACACAAAAAGCCAAGTGGAACATGCGCACAAAAGGGGGTACTTTATACCAAAAGCAAATGATGCAAGAGCGTGGGATATTGCCAGGGTCCAGTACTGAATAAATAACTGAGGTTTTTATGATTGAAACAGCAGACAAAAAGCAATTCCACCGGAGTGCGCGCTCTGCTGCTTTTCTTGTCTTCTTCCTAATAATGCAAACACATGAAAGCACCCTTTCACGTCACTCATTTTCTGCACTCTTTGGAAAGCCCGCCCGAATCTTGGGCTTAGGACGAGAGCATCCTATTTCATGTCTGCTTTTAGTTATTCACTATAAATATTTACGCCCATAGGTATTTTAGTGAAATAGCTGTCTTCTCTTCATTTTCACACGGATCACACCAACATTTGTTTCTCTAACGGGCAGAAATAGTCAGTGCAGTGGGCCGTGTCTGTCTCAGCCTTTTTGGCATGGTAATGAGATTAATCGTGATCTGTCACAAACCCGTGCTGCTGCATGCTGATAATAAAATAACTGTTACTGTTTGCAATATTATGGATATTTTAGGAGCTTTATTAAACTTGTTTTTATGTTAAAGTATCGTTTTTACTCATAAATCCTTTCTGCATGCAATTTAAAATTTTATTTTAATCTTTCATTATAATTATTTTTATTTACAAGCCTTTAATAGTCAGTGGAATACAAGATCTGCTCTTGAAGCAAGCGACCAATCAGGGTGCAAGAATGAGAATAGTGGATGGAGAGCAGAGGCCTGTCAACACCATGGTCAGCGCTATGCGGCTCCTAGAGGGCGCTATTCACCAGCTCCTTTCACCTTTTCTTTTCTTAAAGCGTCACATTTAGACGGAACAGCAGCGACAGGGAAAAAGATTTCCATCATTTTAAAGGTTCAGCTGTCTCTTCTGTTGGAAGATAAGAACTGTTAGGCTTGTTGCACTGCTGGTGTTTGACCACAAGGTGATCCCATTGGAGAGCAGTTGGTTTAGTAAAGACGCAGCTGCCCAAAGGTAAGCCATGAAAGTACGAATAAAGGGAGCGGCCTTGCTGCTGGAAAGGTTTTCATATTCATTTTCCTTAAACAGTTTATTGGCTTTTGTGTCTAATAAAGATGTTTATCTTTATTATTCTTGATGTTTGAGTAGCAATTGTAAGTATAAAAAACGTGTTAAAATTTCATTTGACCTTCTTTTTATTATAAAATATATTTTTAAACATGGTTTGTAATATCTTGGATCCACATATAAATCATTTGAAAGATTGTATCATATATGTAAAATCAGATAATGTCAGACATTGTTAGGCGCTCAATCAATTTTTGACCTTTATAGTCGATGATGTTTGCATGACTGTAATGTCTGATTAGTTTGTTTCAATGGGAATTGCTTACGTTGAATAGCGCTGTTTTCACTCCTTTATAATGACTAAACTGACAGCCTGTTGCTGTTTCAGATGGTGCAACAGCTTTCACACATTTTCTATGACTGTGAAAAAAATCTAAGTGAAATATAATGTTTTAGGAAAGCATGACAATAAAATCAGCGGAGCCTTCAGCTAATACATTCAAAGGAGAGAGAGGCAATATTCAGACGACACACGCAGAGGCAGTTCTCTGTTTCCCTGCCTCTGTCCTCACTGACCCCAGTGCTGCTGTTGCTAAGTTGAGTTAAACTTTGCATGTCTCCACCAATAGAGACAGACTGTCCCCCTTCCCCTCACAGCTGTGTGGCCTGAATAATGGAAATAACCACCGGCTTGTGGATCTGGAGTCATGGCTGTTTAACAGTGGCTAACATTGGCGCCCTGCCATTGTAAACCGCAGGGGGGAAGAAAACAGGGAAAGACACATACTTAGCTTCCTCTTGGAGATTGCTGAGCTGTCACCCAAGGACAAGCAAGAAAGAGCTGGTCCTTTTGGGAGGCACCGAGGCCCAAACCTGACCAAAAGCAGTAAAGGTTTACTATTTTAGTCATTATTATTATTATACTTATCCATAACCTTTATGGTCATTGTAAGGCGGTGTTGTGCTTCTGGATGAGGCAACTACCTCTTGTAGTGTTTAGTGTACCCAGATTGTTCAGATCTTCAACAATTTTAATAGCAAGGATACTCAACAGCCTCAAGAGACCTGGTTATTGAAGAAATTCAAGAAAACGAGTGGAAGTCGTCAATTCTGGAACTCTTTCTGGTCAAGCGGTCATGGCAGACAGCTGCCTCTCCCTGAGCCTGGTTCTGCCTGAGGTTTCTTCCTGTTAAACGGGGTTTTCTCCTTCCCACTGTTGTCAAGTTCTTGCTCATAGGGGTCATCTGATTGTTGATATTTTTCCTCAGTGTTATTGTAGGGTATTTACCTTACAATATAAAGTGCCTTGAGGTGACAGTGATTTGGTGCCATATAAATACATTTGATTTGCAATTTAATTAATTTTTTAAAGTTTGTTTCCAGAGCTTTCGGTTACACCTCATGGCCATCTTCTTCACAGGCACTGTGCATAACCCTCTCATCATGTGAGTCTTATTACACACATAAGTTGAACTTGTGGTAAAATTTCCCTCATCTTTTTTAACTAAGCCAAGAACCAGTTTATTAGTTGTATTCCACTTCTGCTTGTCATCACTCCACCTTTGACAGTGACTCATGTTCAATCATGTACATGTCAAAAAAACAAAGACAAGGAGACACAACAGACACCTGCTCTTTTTACAGTTTATTGTATATGTATATTTATATATATTTATATATATATATATACATACATACATATATATATAAATATAAAACTACAAAAGTAAGACTGTTTCAAATTCATAGACAGCTGTACTTTTATTTCATTTATTATGTATATATATATATGTGTGTATATATATATATATATATATATATATATATATATATATATATATATATATATACATATACATATACATATATATATGTATATATATATATATATATACATATATATATGTATATATATATATATGTATATATATATATATATACATATATATATATACATATATATATATGTATATATACATATATATATATATATATACATATATATATGTATATATACATATATATATGTATACATATATATATGTATATATACATATATATGTATATATACATATATATGTATATATACATATATATATGTATATATATATATATATATGTATATATACATATATATATATGTATATATATATATATATACATATATATATATATACATATATATATATATATGTATATATACATATATATATATATATATGTATATATACATATATATGTATATATTATCTACAGTCCACATTTGGATCCCAATACAGTGATCAGCTGATAGTTTCTCTCTGTGTGTTTGTGTTCTATTGCATAGAAAAAGGCACAGCTCTGAGGTCTGTGTAAAATACAGCCTTTGCAGAGGGACTCAGCCTCGACTGTGGTCAGTCCTTATCTGCGGTTAGAAATTGCCGCACGCTCGGACAGCGCTTAAACCGATTCGGTGACAAACACTGATCGAAAAAGACTCAGAACCTTGAATGTTGTTCATACTATGTACATTACTTTTGGCATCAGAGCATCTGACAGGCTTTGGAGACTTGACATCTGAAGGTTTGAGATGGGCTTTTTGAGTATTGCTGCATGAACTCTTCGCCTTCAACTGGAAAGTGATGAACAAGAGAGTACAAAAGATGTAAAAAGTTGTGGCCGCCACCCCAGAAATCAAAAAAACAAAAAACAATAACAATGCAACAAAACAAACATAAACAAGATAATATAATTACCTATGTATATAAAAAAAATGGCTTCCACCCCATAGTTCCACACTCGGATACATTCCTTTTTGAAGTACATTCCTACCACACATTCTGTACACACATTTACAATCCAAATGTTCACATAAAAAATAAATATATTTACAAAAAAAGGGGGAAAATCCATACGAATAAATAACTTCATTGACAATTTAAAAAAAGGAAAGAAAAACAAGCACTCCAAAATTTAAATATGGTGAAAGCAACAAGATACGGTCATCTAGAAATGGTATTAGTTGGTGCTGCCATGTGCTCGGCTCACACTCTGCTTCGGTTTAAAATGCCATTCTTTTACAAGCTAGTTGAAGTCAAATGTACCCTGGGAAGCTGATGATCTTCCACTGGAACACAATGTTCTCGAACGATACCGCGAGACCACCGCAAAGCTGTGCTGGCAAACACACGAGGGTTCAGGGGTTCTTACGGTGACTTGCTGAAAAACGCTTCCATAATCAAAATAGCCACCGGTGGCATTCCCCGGCCCTCTGGATCATTGCAGTGTCCAGAAACGCTTCTTCTGACAGATGCTGTATGATGAGAAAATACAGCACACAGCAGCTACAATGGTGACTAACATTAAAGCTGTGCTCTCTGGTGCCCCTTCTATACTTTCACTAGATGATTCTGTGTAATATGTACCTTGCAGTGATAAACCCACAGACAACTGTTACTCAGAATCACTTAACTGCCAGTTTTGTGTTTTAGTGCCATAAATATTCACTGGTGACCTCTGCTGGGTGGGGGTTGGAAGTGTTTTGAAACAACACTTTGCATGGTTGCAGTATCAGGTTAACACTGTGGTTTGGGTTTCCTACTTCACCCGCATTCTTATTATTTACGAGTCAGATTTAGACCTCCTGGCCCGTGAGCTTTTTGAGGCAATCTCAAAATTGTCCTGCAGAACCATGAGATTTTGCACTTTAGGGCTTCTATTCTAAGCACAAGTAAACATACTCAGGGTGTGTTTAATACTGTATGTCCTGCTACAATTTGCCAGTCACCTGTGTTGCTAAATCAGAGGGAACTAAACCTCACCCAAAAAATAATAGTCCTACTAACCGCCCACATTTTTCTTGTGTAATTCCAAGAGTTGCAGTGGTACCACAGTGAATTTCCCTGCAATGGGGTAACAGCTGTTTTGTTTTCAGGCCTGCGCAGCTAAATTTAACATGCGTGTAGTGAGCCCTAAGCCTCTGCTTAGGCTGCACTTTTCACATCATCTACATCCGACTGGGAGCCATGAGTCGGTGCTGCTGCTGCTTCTGCTGTTGCTTCCAATGTAAACACGCCGAGCTTTCCCCTGTGGGTGTAGCTCATTTGAATTCTGCTGCAAGTGAATCATGATAACCAGCTCCTATGACCGAACTCATGTAAAACAGCATCCAGCACAGTTATATGTGCTTGCTGATAAGGAGAAGTACAAAAAAGAGTTTACCAAGACATCGGCGAGGCGTCGCAGAGCCACTCCCAAACTGTAATCGTATAGCCAAGCTAATATGTCATCTAGCACACTGGTAAAACTACATATTCCTTTTTATGCTTGCTTTACAAATAAAACATAGCATCTGTAATAAGATAGAGATTAAATAATTACTATTTGATCATGAGAAATTACCTTACTTAACGATAGTTTCAATACAATAAATTAAACAAAAAACATTAAGGAGTGACCTCTCTAGGCTGTTAAAACGAAAAAAAAAAATACTGTTAAAACAGGAATTGAATAAGTGGTCATTTTGAAAGGCACTCATCTGCTAAAAGCCATAATTACAGTGTGTGTGTGTGTGTCTCATGTTTATGCTTGTATTTCTTTACCTGTGAGGAGTAAGTGTCCCCACAAGGGTAGATAGAGTTGTCCACAACAAGGACAATTTCATTGCTTCTATTTACAGTTACTCCTTAGGGTTAAGGCTTAGATTAAAGTTAAAGATTACAAAGAGGATTAGGTTTCGGGAATGAAGGAAGTCAAAGGAGGTCCTCACAAGTATAGAAATACAATTATATGTGTTTGTTTCCCGGTTACTTCTTTTCCATATTTGGAAAGGCGAGGACAGTGCATGCACAGTGTTGTGTAGTAGTAGTAGTAGTTGTCATAGTAGTACTAACTGACATCACCATCGATGTTTACAATTACCGACTTTTGAAGAGAGTTTAAAAAAAAAAATGTAAAAACAACAACCAGGAAAAAAAATCGATCCCACGTTTTCATTCCAGTCTGATTAAACTGTTTCTCATGGGGGGGGCATCCTTGAGTCAGGAGCCCACCAACACCTCCATGATGTGGTCCAATTCTGTCAGATCAATTTTGAAAGGCTGATTGGCTGAAACCTGGGGGGCAGGGCCGCTGTACGGTGCCCCCAATGATTTGAGTAGGTCGTCCGCCGTCACCACTGGCGACACTTTGGCGAGGCCGCCGGTGCTTGCTGTCCCACCCCCTGCTCCCCCTGCTGTCGTGCAAGGGTCAAAGTCATACATGGATGTGTCAATGTCGGCGAACAGGACATCATCCAACGCCAAGTCTGAGAGAAAGGGCGAGGGCGAGGAAGAGGACGGGGGACAAGAAGGAGAGGAGGAAATGTCTACCAGGCCACCTGGGGGCACTGCAGGAAGAGTGTCCATTGGCCGGAGCTCAGCACAGCGGCCTTCCACTAGGAAAACGGCAGCTGCCTCTGGTTTAGCACCCGTAGTCCTGCAGTCTCTGGGTGAGCCGGTGGGTGTAGGTGGGAGGGGTTGGGTGGTTGGTGTGGGAGCTGGGGAGGTAGTCATGGTCGTAGTATTAGCTGCTGCTGTCCTTGTTATGGCTGTAGGAGGACCCAACTCCATGTCACTCAGAGAGGAGGAAAAGACAGGCACAGGGACAGAGGGGGCCTGGCTCAGAGGTGCTGAAATGGGAGGCTGCACTGGGGGTGGTGACAGCGGAGGGGTGGGTGGAGATACCGCGCAAAAGGCTGAATCTCCACCATCCTCCTCCAGTAAAGAGGCAGGAGTGAGGCAGGCCTCCAAAGGGGCAGGACAGGCCTCCAGACGGCTGGGGCAGGCCTGGGATACCTGGCAGTTGGGAGGCACCATTGGGTGGGGTGAAGGCGGAGGAGCAATCGCTGGCATCAGCAGTGCAGAAGGCTGGGATACCTGTGTGCTCGTTGCCGCTGACAGAACGCCGAAAGATGGCGGCGCCTCACGGAAGCCTTCGTCCATGGGGTCGTCGGGTGGCGGTGAGGGCGGAAGGAGAAGTGGCCGCAGGGAGCCCTCTTGCTTGAGTTCGTCCTGGATGCGGCGGAGCATGTTGTTGATGAGGACGCGGCGCTCCAGGCTGGGTTCTCCCAGCGGCCGTTGGCTGTACAGCTTCATCAGAGAGATGTTAAAGATGGTCTGCCGCTGCAAGGTGTACGACACCTTCGAAAGACCTTCTGGAGTGACGCCTAGCCCCCCTCCCGCCACCGGCGCCTCCAGCGTTTTGCCTTCCAGCCCCTCTTCATCCTCGTCCAGCTTTCGCTTCGCACCTTTACCGAACATATATCTGAAAAACAAATAAGCAGAGACAGAGGAGAGATTATTGAAGATGCATATAGCTTTGCTAACATTAGGGTTTAGCTGTCTTATCGCTGGATGTTACTGACATCACACAAAACTGAGAGTAGAAAAAAATGTCTGTTTAGAGTTTAGACTTTGCCCATTTTAATGTGATGATCCAGCACTGTGAAAGCAAACATGACCGAAAAACAGGGAAAGCATAATAGGTCCACTTTATAAGCAACTGTGGTTTGGCCTACTCAACAATCACTGATTACACTGACCAGACACAAGTGTCAATTCTCTTTTCAGGTTATTGAACTTTTGTGACTATTCAACTTTTTCTTTTTCTTTTTAAAAAAAAAGTCATTAATAAACTATCACTCCTTAATAAATAGCTAGTTTTTCACAGTCCTAGTTACTTCCTCTCACTAGTGGACGTTTCCCTGCTCTGTAAGTAGAGTCATGTTCTGGTTTGTTCCCCACAATACACCTCAAAACAACTCTGATATTCTAAAAAAAAGAAAAGAAAAGAAAATTCTCATCTTGCAATTGAGGGATATATTCTTATGGTGAGCAAAATCCAGCATCCCAACTGGATTACAGTATAAAATGATCATCAAACCCAACTTCATCTCACTAAAACACTGACATACTCCACAGTGAAGTTTTCAGACTGAAGCATAGCAGCTTAACTGGCGTGATTCAAGAAGCTGCTTAAACGCAACGAGCTTACTGTGACAGGGGATTTTAAAAAAACACATATATTGAAACCATAAGCAGCTGCATTGGGAGCCTCACCACTGCACACTAAGGCCCAGCACACACACACACACACACACACACACACACACACACACACAAACAAGAAGTTATGTAATAGCAGCGCTCCCTGCTGTACCACAGGATCAGAGGCCAGATTTAAAGCCCACCCCCTCCACTCTCCCTCCTCGTGCCACATTAGAATAGCACACCGAGTTACTAAGTAGGACGTGGTGGGGGGACAGTAGGAGAAAAACGGCTGAGAGAGATTATTGCACGAAATTCCCTGAATAAACATATTAGCTTTAAGAGATACATGTATCTACTGAATTGTTTCTGTGCTGCAAGAAAGAAAGAAAGAAAGAAAGAAAGAAAGAAAGGCATTGCTGCAGTATGTTTGACTTTAATCCAGGCTGACAGGCTCAAGCAGCCAGCCGCTGTCTACACACATACACACTGCGCATGCGTCTCTTCATTCCTCACACACACACACACACACACACACACACACACACACACACACACACACACACACACACACAGGAAGCAGGAGCTGCAGGCCCAGTCACCACGACTGGTTGGTTGCCATGACAAACAGAGTCAGCTGGGAATTCACCCAAAGAGATGACAAAGAACTGGAGGGAAGGTGGGGGGTGTGGGGGGGATAGGTGGTGGTGTTGGTGGAGAAGGGGAGGGAGGGGGATGGGGGCGGAGCAGGAAGGAAGAGGAGGAAGACAAGGAGGAGGAGGGGAAAAAGTGAGAAGAGGAAGTAGAAGAGGAGGTGAGACTGCTCTGGTACGGTGGGAGGGAAATGAGCAACATTTTCTCCTCCCTCTAGCAAATCACTGCTGCTCGGTTGCTTTAGGGCCAGGCACTGAACCCCCAGTTGCATCATTATTGAGACCTTACAGATCTGTTGGTTCAGACTGTTGGGTGAACATACACAGGTTGTTGGTAACATTTCGCTGTTGTTACAGGATGTTAGGCTACATGCTATTGCTATTTATTGTGGCTATTTATTGTGGTTTAACCTGTTAAAAGTCTTAGTCTGACGACGAACATTTTCATATATATCTGGTTTTAAATAATTGCAGCTATGCACCCACCAAGGACAAAAACATAAAGAAAATTCTGTATCAAGCCTTGAAATCATAACTTCCCTACTTCTTTTTTTAGTATGGAGTGACTGCTGTGTGAAATTTGTTATAAATCCATTCAACTGGAGGGAAAAAAAGATGCACATTACAAAGCTTTATTAAATTGGACTCAACTGCAGTAAATAAGTTGATTCATCATTAATTAACTAAGTTGGTCCAACTCAAATGCTTTAAGTTGGAATAACAGAATTGTATAAAACGAAAATACAGCAATTTAATCACATTAAAAAATCCTTTCCCTAATTGTTTCATGTTGATTCAATTTTTTTGAGTGCACGTATGAAAACTATGAATTTCTCCACCTATAAACGATATCACATCTCCTCCATTCTTGTGACAGCCAGCTCTTCAAGTGTGGAGAATCAGAAGTATTAACATTTTATTTTGTATGAACTAGTCCTGGCTTATTCACTTATTCTCATCAAGCTGTTCCCCTCAAAAGCAAGACATCTGAAAACTGTAGGATTGTCTTTATTATTAAATTATAGTTTGTATATCATATATGTGGACAAAAATCTGAAAAACAGCAAAGAAAACAAACTACATTTTTACTTTTGTTTTAATGTTAGACTTCTTTGTTATATATGTCATAGTGACCTTGATAATAAAACAAAAACAAAAGCTGTTCACAAAAAAATTAAATGAGGACTTTTCTTGATCATGTTACGAAAAATAACATTGCTATTTAAAAATCCGGTGAGCTGTGGAGGACACACTGGATTAAAGGCTGGGCTGGTTGCTATAGTTTAGACAGCCATCATCAGATGAAAGAGAGACCACTAAGCACCCCACTGCTTCAGCCCCAGGTGAGAGAGAGTCCAGAGATAGCCAGCCTTGGAGGAAAAGCTTGCTCTATCTATCTGCATGGCACACTTTTCAGCAGTCTGAGTTTGGGCAGATGCTTCATTAGCTTCATGATGTGCATCAGGTGTTTTCAAGTAGTCTCTTAAACTCTGTCTGTTTTTTGTTAAATTATAATTATCCTCAAGATGTTAGGCTAAGCCTTGCTTGCTCTGTGCTGATAGAGAGAGGACCTCTAAGATTTCATCCGCTAGTTTGTGGTGTCTCAACTTGAGCATTTTCAGTGTTGCCATTTTTTTGAAACCGTGATGATTGAGTGTTAGTTGGGCCAGTTTTCCATAGACTTATTCAACAAAACTCTTTGAAACCAGAGGAGTTGCCCCCTGCTGGCCAATAGAAAGAATGCAGGATTAATGCACCACAGCATTGTCTTCACCTTTCAGTCCCAGAAGCTCCATCAATCTTTCCTAAACAGCCTTTGTGTGTCAACACTAATCCACAAAGAAATAGTTTGAAAAATCAACACATTTTTTTAAACTATGTGTTTCTTTACTGCAGTAAAGAAATTGTTGGGAGTTCATTCAAAAATGAATGACTGATTTTTAACATTTGTGTGTGTGTGTTAATTTAAAAAAGCAGCCTCTCCACCCACTGCAGCTGCTTGTGGATCTTCCAGGGAAATGGCGAATCAGAGAGTGTCAGAGAGAAACAGAAACAGAGAATCAAAGAGAGAGCAACAGAGATAGTTTCAAAGCATTTTGCGGGTGTGTGATTGAGAGCTGAAGCAGCTGCGCATGTCTGACTCACTGAGTCATGGTGGGGTGTTTAGGCTCACACACACACACACACATTCGCACACACTGAGTGCAGGGCTGACATACCAGAGGTGCCCCACCCCTTACATTCCACTTCATTATCCTCCTCTTCCCTTTCCTTCTACTCCACATCTTCTTCGCTCACTTTCTGGAATTTTACTTCTTCTCAGTCGTTCTTTTTCATCCGCCCTTCAGCATTTACATCACACCCTCCACCTCCCCGTTCCGACGGCTGTCAAAGTTCACAGGCCCAGCACCATCCTACTCTCTATGAGCCATGTCTAGATATGACCGCACGAGGGGAAGAAAAACAGGTCATAAATGAGTCGAAGTGATAAAGCATAGCCGTGGAGGAGTGCTACGCTCTAAAATGGAGCCGCGATCTTTATTCAAGGTCATTGTGATGACGTGAATCACTGTTAGCTGTCTTGCAAAGTAAGGTATTAAAACTACCTTTTTCCCATGAGGTAAACATAGTAAAAGGTATATTCCGACCTTCAAAGCAAAGAAGCTTTGAGTAGAAATACAACAAGCTGCAGTTCTGAAGGTCAAAAATAGAACTAATTTTCCCCTTGTACTCACTACATTACATTTGATACAGAGTTGCAAAACAAAATCAGTAGTTACAGAAGTAACAATACTCTGTGAAAGGTTACAACCATCATCATATCAGAGGCAGACGATACAAAGTAGACAAAACTTTACTCAAAGTCCAATATCTAAGTAAGGCAAACAAAAACTGTTTATTTATTGCGTTTAATCCTTTTCTCCTTGCCTTTGCAAAATATGCCAAACAAATCCAAATCAATACATAAACAATTACTCCTATCAGAGTCATCAGCTTCTTCCCCACAGCTGTCAGACTCCTGAACTCTGCCTCCTGACATCTGACCCACGTTAACTCATGGACTGAACATACACACACCCACAATGGACAACTGTACCCTCAAACACAATAATAACATGGACTGAACCACCACTCACAACCACCAGCACTTTATATAGCCTCTGTAGAAACTATCTACACCCTCACTTATCTTAACTGCACTACTGTATAGCTCTGTGTAAATAATCATTCTGTACATTCGATAATCTTTAATCCTACAACTGTTTACAACTTGCATAGTTCCCATTTCTGTATAGCTGTATATCCCAGATTCTGTAAAGTTATTTATTTCATATTCTGTATAGTTTTTCATATTTATATCCTGTTCATATCCTGTACATAGCTTGTACTCACTACAGCCTGTACATACTTATAGTTATAGAATATTCACAACATACTTCATACCGTGTACATTATAACATACCATAATAGACCCATTTCTGTAATATACTCACATATCTATATTATTGCTAATATATATTGTAATATATCTATATCACTAAAGCACTTCTGGATGGATGCAAACTGCATTTCGTTGCCCTGTACCTGTGCATGTGCAATGACAATAAAGTTGAATTCTATTCTATTCTATCAGATTCATGAGAAAAACATTTGTCAAAAGAAGCATTTCTTTGGTGTTGCCTGCAGCGTAAAATATCACCAAATATCCTGATACAAAACCAAGAGCTAACCACACACTGGGCTGGCCCCCTGAATGTCTTTGGGCTCGTCTACTTCATAAAGGAAGGATTTACTGCAACTGATAGAACCACGCTACAATCAAATAGCACCTTAACGTGAAATTTACAATCTGATAGGTGCTTGCAGCTAAGCGTGTGATAAAGATATGATTACATTAAAAGCTGACAAAGCTTTCAGAAAAGTGGCCTTTCTAGTAAAACAATCACATGAAGCGAAGAGGAAAAGATGACCGATAAGAAGGGATGACTTTGCATGAACAAATAAAGAGCATGGTGTGAATCGAATCCCAAAATCACAGTAAAGGACCATGTAGAGCTTTTTTTACATGCAGAGGTGAGCTCTGCTGTGTGGAAGTGCATGTTAGCCTGTAAACGCACAGACGTGCGGGCTGTGCATGGTACTCCGAGAGCTGACTGTAGTGAGTGTGTGTTGTGCAGTAGTGCAGTGCTAGTGGATGGACTCTGCAGTGATATTATGATCCTGTAACCGGATACGCTGGTTTCCATGCCTCAGCTGCGCATCCACCCCTCCCACCCCCTCACCTCCACATCGGGCTATTTCAGGTTCTCTAGATGCACAAAGTGCAAACACTCCACTACACTCCTGCAGGTCGAGCAAGAAAGCAGTCAAAGTTGGACGCGTGTTCGACAGCAGTCTGCAGGCATGACTGCGCCATCCCGTTCTTCCTCACTGTAATGCACCCAGCTCTGCACATGAGGACAACGCTGTCCAACTCACTCCTCTGTGTCTCCCTCTTTTTTCCTCTCTCACTCACACTCACACACAAACACACACACACACACACACACACACACACACACACACACACACACACACACACACACACACACACAATGCAGAACTAGTAAACACATTCCAGACAAAACCCAGAGGAAGAGATGGTGTAGTTCTGGCCTGACCAGACTGACTACACTCACCAGCTTCTACACTTCCACACACAACTTAAGATACAATTACACTATGACGATACAAGCTACTACAGCTGATACTGCTCCTGCTCTGTCTACTACTGTAAGAATACCGGTTTTCTGACATATTTGAGTGCTTGCACACATGCGCTGAGGCGTGCCCCAATTACTCATAAGCATCGACAATCATTGAAAATCCTTATCAACGCCTTGCTGCCTTTTCTTCTCCCTTAAATGTTCTCTTTTTCATTGACCTCTAATAAAAGAAGAAAACACACGTATGTCATTCCCCAAAAGACTTTTCATTAAGCAAGCCAAGGTTCACCTTGCACATGTGGTTTAAAAAGAAGATGTGGAGAAGGTGAAAAAAGGTTGATTACAGAAGCGAAGGCCATTCCATTTGTGATTTCACCTCCAGCAAATTCAAGTGCAATTGTGCAGTGTAATTTTATCATAATATTTTGAATAAGAGGTCAGTTGTGGCCCAACAAATTCCATTTATACAAGACATCCTTAATCTGGAAAACACTTTTATTTTCAAATCCCTGGGAAAAAAATGTTCCTGAGTGCTTTTGTGGAACAACAAGGAGGGAGGACAGATGGTAGTAGAGCGTCCAAAGCAAAATAAATAAGCCAATCATACTGCTGGAAACAATGTCCATCTGTGTGTGTGTGTGTGTGTGTGTGTGTGTGCGTGCGTGCGTGCGTGCGTGCGTGCGTGTGTGTGTGTCTCATAGTGATCATAAACACTCACATGACAGAGGTCAGCTGGGTATCAGACAGGGAATTCACTATGATCTCTTACATAATGATGGACATGGTTACAAAACACTGCAGCTCCAACTGGACAACATGCAACATCCCATTAATAAAGAAGCACCAGTGTGTGTGCGCATGTGTGTGTGAGAGAGTACTGGCACGGCAAGCACAGGTTGCATTTTAACCCTTTTTGTGAAGTGATGCTAAAACAAAAAGTCTTGAGGACCTCGCTGATGCCGCAAATACTTCATTTCTGGGCTTTAAATGCATCAGAATTCATTTTTCAGATTCATGTTTGACTACATAAATCAAAGTCACACATTCACAGTGTTTGAAAAGTCTAAAGTTACTTAAGAGATTTTCACATGCTCTAGTTCGGACCACCAACATTACTCGCAGTGTTAAGGTAAAAGAACAGTGAAAAAGAAGTCCGAAGTTCAGGGACAAAGCAACAGAGTCACTTTCTTCCCCCTGGACTCATGATAAAGCTATATTCAGTAGCCTGTTTATTAGACACACCTAGCTGGTAGTATTTAGTTGAAGTTTGGATTAGATTATAATATGAGGTGCGAAAAATAGAACACATAGCACATAAAACCTTGTTATTAATGTAGGTGTAACTAGCAACTAAGAATATATTAAAGCTTAAATCCACAGGAGCGTTTAAAGCATGTTTTGTGTCTCAATCCAGGTGATTTTCCTTTTTATGGGAAACCAAAACTTCTTCAACAGGTGCCAAAACTTTTTATATTAATAAAAAAAACATGCATTCACAGTTTTTCCCAGAAAAAGGGGATCCAGCCTCCTTGTTTCCTTCCCTAATTTCTGCACATAGCTGAACTGATATGACACATTTCAGAGGGGCTTTGCCACTCAGGGCCCCCCAGTCAGTACACTGGACCCTATGTCAATCATAAAAGACAGCCATGTCAGGTGCCTTTTTTATATAACATCATAACTTTGCTCACTTCTGTTAAAGGGACAGTTCACCATTTTCCACTTCCTAAAGAACTATGCAGTAGCACACAATGAACAAGCACAAAAAGTGAGCGTGTGTTTCTCAAATTTCTGGTAATTTTTTATATTCATGCACAAACTGACTCTCTCTGTCTGTCTGTCTCTCTCTCTCTCTCACACACACACACACACACACAGACGCACACTTAAGTCTATAAATAAAAGGCAGAAGAAGAGAGCAGATTTAGGTCAGCAGACATGTCTACATGCTGTTGAGCGCTCCACTCTCTCCACTGAGCCACCGAGGGAGAAAACAGCTTGACACTTCCAGTGACAAAGCCTCTGAAACTGCAGAAATCTACAGCGTTGACATGTCTGGTCATCGGGTGTGAAATAGTACCCACCTTATTACTGCAGTATGCGCCTTATTACTGCAGCACGCGCCACATCATGGCAAAAATCTGCCTTTTTACCACAGTGCCCACCTTGTTACAGCAGCACCAGCTTCAGTACTGCGAGTGTCATCGTTTCAACTGCAGACAGCACCCGTATTACTTGAATATAATCCTCATCAGCACAAACCAAGCCTTGCTACTGCACCGCTCACGCATGCTAAAGGTATACAGCTCACCTACATTAACCACCCCTCATGCATCAAACTCTGTTATTATCAGGTCTTACAGATTCAAAATAAAAGCCTGCAGCTGTCATGTCTTCTGCAACATCCAGGCTCTCTGAGCTTTAATGTTTTCCTCCCAGCTCGATGCTGATGCATTTGTTCTGGAGATGGCAGCATGAGCTGAACGAGCTGCCTGGGTGCAAAAATAAAATCAGGATTGTTTTTTCCGGAACTGGAAATGCTCCAGTAAACCAAATAGTACAATTTGGAAATATTAAATGGACTCTAGACCCTACCTGGAATTTGGAGACCTCCTGAGGACTTCCCCATTCAGTAAAAACTAGGCTTTCCTCTCTCCCCCTGTGTGGTTTTCTGCTCATTTACAGTTGTATAACTCTGCAGCACATCTGCTGACTGTCTGTGGTCTGATGCTAGGTCTATGTTGTGGGTACTCGTGAGCGCAAAGTAAGTACCTCTGACATGGCTGATGCACAGCTTGCAGGTCACAACCAAAAAGTGAGGAGTTGCTGTCATTAGAGGAGTTCTCGTATGTGTTGTGGCGCTTCTTATGAAAGTTAGAGGCCCCTCAACTTTACCACAACAGCTACACTTACTTAGGTTTAAGAAACACAGTTCACTGCTTCACTGGTGTCCAACACTACGTCTCACAAAGGTAGCCAATAGCAGGATATCGTAGCGGGGGGCTCACGAGATAGTCCAGAATGAGTGGAAGCCCTATGGAGCTGAAACTTTGTTTTGTTTCCAGGTTTTGATTTCACCAAAAAGCCTTTCTGGGAGTGTTAAGGCATGTCACAGTACCAAGAGCCACTCTACGATTTTCACTTAAGACACGAACCAGCAACCACAACCAACTGCTGCTTAGACATAGGTCAATTTCTTTACAGTTCTACATGTCTAGCCATTGTTTATCATTTCATAAATCCTTTAATGGATCAATCAGCATGGAATAGAAGAACGCTAGTAGCTTCCTATTAGGAAAGCCAAAAGGACTTAAGTGTCTTTTTGTCCAAATTAAAATGCGTTCTTTTCCTTAAGAAGCCAATGTAATTAATTACTTTATTTAAATAATTTATTCAAGTAGCTCACACAATAGATTGAGGACTGGCTCCTCAGCGCCCTCTGCTGAACGTTGCCGAACTGCAGCCAAGTTTTGTATGACGGGATTACGAGGAAGTGGAAGAGTGGCAGTTGTGTATACACACACACACACACACACACACACATATATATATATATATATATATATATATATATATACACATACATACACATATATATATATATATATACACACAAATACATACATACATATATATATATATATATATATATACACACATACATACATACATACATATTTATATATATATATATATATATACACATATACACACACACATATATATATATATATATATATATATATAAATATATATATATATATACACACATACATACATACATATATATATATACATATATATATATATATATATATACACACATACATACATATATATATATATATATATACATATACACACACACATATATATATACATACATATATGTATGTGTTGTGTGTGTATATATATATATATATATATATATATATATACACATATACACACACACATATATATATACATACATATATGTATGTGTTGTGTGTATATATATATATATATATATATATATATATATATATATATATATATAATAACACATTATAAAATAAATACCATTGAAATATACTCAATCATCAAACCTGACTTTTATGTCTTGTTGTTGTCAACTCACTTCTACTAAGTTGACTTTACATGTTTGTTTGATTGCCAATTAAACGTAAGTGTGTTGACACCGACTTGTGTCATTTTTTACAGCCAAATGTTCAAATTAACTGTAGATAAACAGTAGTCAAAGATAACCTGTCTATTTATTTCACGTTTTTCTTCAGTGAAAGCCTTCAGTGTATTTTGAGGACTGAAAAGTTTATCGGACAGACCAACTCAGAAGTGGCGGCTGCTGGCTCGACTCTGTCAGCTGGACTGAGTTTGTATAACAGAGAGAACGACGGTCCGTGGAAGTACAGAGCGAACTGGTAATTGCAAATATTAATAGTGAAACTTTTTTCAACAAGACTCAGCTACCCCGCAGCAGCCCTGAAACACTAGCCCTCATCGTTTCTATTATTCATTACCAATAAATTACACAGTCACGCCGAAATTTAACATACTTGTTCGGCGTGTTTTTTGCTTTGCTCTTTAAAATGTGAGAAACGACGTCTTACCGCATCCAGGTCCGCCGGGTGTTTAAAGAGTAACATGGAGGGTATTTAAACAGTCCCGTCGCCTACAGAAAACCAGTCCGTCCGAGCTCCCGGAGACTCTGTCACACAATGGCGCTGATAGGAGGAGAAAACTGCCTCCGCTTACAGGAACGCTGCTGCCTTCAAGAGCTGCCGGACCCGCTCGCGAGGTGAAAAGCACGTGCGCTAATGTCCCGCACTTTAGTGTCATTTTCCGAAAAAAACGAGTTTGTTAGGGTTATGTGGTACACATGAAAATCTACTATCGGATACTTAGGAGGGCTGATATATTTTCTTTTTAAAAGTTTCACTTTGACGGATCGACAAAATGTGTAGTAAGAATACACAGCCCTTAACAAATACGCATCCTTTCCTTGTTAGATGGAATTGAGTTTCTGGAAGTGGCTTTCCATTGAGCATCAGTTACACTCCCGATGCCACTTTAATTTAACAACTGCATAATTACCGTTATGCCAGAATCCATTTTTGTCATGGTTCATATATTTACGAGGAACACTTGAACGCCACAAGAGAAGCTGAAACCGAACAGCTGCCCCGAAAGGCAGCATCGTCAACTTTGCCCCGCCCACCCTTCCACCCACACACTCACTCGCTCTCTCACACACACACACACACAAACACACACAATGTCTTAACGCTGTGCCTTCTCTCTCCCACTCAGTGTAAGACTAGTTAATTAAACATTAATAACATTAGAAACGAAATTAATGCATTGTCAAGGCTCCTTATATGTAAGCAATTTTATACTCGTTTCAGATTTTTTTCGCTATTTCATATTGTCGAATGCATTAAAAAGATGAAATTCATTCATTTATTCCTTGATTAATACTACAGTAGTCAGTGGTGACGGAAATGAAGAGTGCACGGCCGGTGCCTTTTAGCTGGTTACTGACATCCATCCTACTCTGCAGCAGATGGCAGGGTGATGTCCGGTAAACTCAAACAAAACCCGGCAGTCTGCTCCGTGCAGACAAAAACACCAGTTCACCGGCGCATCCTGAGGCACAAAATGGGCACACAGACCGTTTGTGGCCCCGATGCCCTCTGTTGCACGCTGCCCAGTTGTGCCCTAATATAGCCTCATAACACTTTTTTAAGACAGGCGGCATGTTCCTAGGGCAGCCTTTAATCAACTTGTTGTATTTCCATCTACTGGACCTCAGTGTTTCCAGATACCAACTGTCAGTTTCTGTGGTTTTAAAGGTGGCAAAAACAGGAATTAGACCTTTAAGGTACACTGCTCACACCAGGAAGTACACAATAAAAGTCACCTGTGCATCTTTTCAAGATATTTGGTTTAGAAACTTTGGTGATGACAATGTAAGCTATGCTACAGCTCAATTCTAACAAGCAGCAAAGAGGCTGTAAATATAGGTGGACACAAATTACAGTGTCACTCATTGTTTAGTAAAGTCCCGTCCCGTAAGTTTAAGCTCGGCATTTTGGCTATCAGGTTTTTTTAATGATTTTTTTTAAACCACATGTTATATGAAACAGGTTAGTCTAACTGAGAAATAAAAGAAATGGCAATCAAGTTATTTTTTGGTTATTTAATAATAATAATAAAAATAATATTGTACTCACAAGTATTCAGTGATGAGTCTGTAACAATGTTTTCCAGCAAACTGATTAATTGTCATAAACCTAGAAATAATCTAGTAAAGCTATCTTGATAGCAGTGGACATCGCTGTTCTGCCAATCGCATATTATACGTGGCTACTACATGCACGCATTACGCCAAAGGCAGAGGAGATGAGATCTCTTAGGTGCTCGCATACCATTCAGGCAAATAAAACACATATGCTTTATCATCTGAGATGGCATCCCCGTTACCAAAGATGCAAAAACACAAATGAAAGAGGCAACGCTACCTGCAGACTAGACATGAGACCCATCTGTCTCTAGACAGTTGACAACATGCTGGCTAAACATTATCCAAGTTAATATTCAAAACTGCAGTTTTGTTTGATTGATTGCATCGTATAAGAGTTTATTTGTTATATACATGTCCGAGTCCAACAATGCAAGATCCACTTTAAGAAATGTATCACTAACTGCAGCTAACAGAGGCTAACAGCAGCTAACACTGGCAAAAGCAATTGCACTTATACACTGAATTACTCCCTCATTTTGCCAACGAAGCTAGCCAGCCAATCATAGTATCAGCTGATACTAACAGCTCCACACTGTTTTCCAAATGTGGTTATGTTTAGTTTGGAAAAAGAGAAAAAGAAAACAAGAATCTGATACCTAAAATGGCACATCAAGACTTTAAACCAATTTGTGATGCCACCGCAGCTATGTTCGTCTTTTCTTTACAGTCTTCATTTGCTAGAAGCTCCCTGAGCTCTGTCTTGTGTCGTTTTCTTCTCAGGCTCGTACATCTCTTCACTCAATAACAAGCTCTGGCTCGTAATTAGCAGATATTCAATGAAAATTTCATGACACAAATTCTAAAATTTCACTCCTATCAACTTTCTAGTTCTTTCTCTTCTGTATACCAGATTATAGGACATAAGAGTGAATGACAAACAACAATCCAAGGTTTTGGGGTCTCTTTTCTCTCACAACTCCAAAGACATCACAGTTCAATACACAATCAAATGCTTTTGCTTCTGCGACTTTTTACACAACTTCCATTGATTCCACCATGTAATGTTCCACTTGCTTCATTTATAATTCTGGCATAACAGGGTCTAAATTCATGCTTAGATAAGTGCTGAGAGACATACAAAGTATAGTATTATTTAAACGAACTTGTTCAATGATTCAGCACTGAAGAACTTGTGGAAGCAACAGATCAGACAGAGAAAGGGTTATTTTTGGCAACAAGGATGTGTCCTATTGTTTCTTAATCATGCAAACAGACCCGAATGAAGCCCCGGCTGCTGTACAGATAACCAGTGGGTTAGCCAGGGTGCATACGTAGTTTCTGTGGTGAATGGAGATCTGATTTTAGTAGCGCGTTCATCTCTCTGGACTCTTGAGTTGACTCATGAATGCAGAGCAGCGAGGAGGGATGGCTCTAAATAAAGATTTCAGGTCAAAAACAGGAAATGGCTCAGTGAGCAGGGAGGGCAGGGCCATAGCAACACCAACTGGAGAGAGCTGCACCCACAATATCCCTCCCTCCCTCCATTTATCTATTTATTTCTCCTTTGCTCTTTTATTTCCCTCACTGAGTAAAAGTTTTTGCTGATGCCTTAACCTTAATTTTCTTCCTGTGCCTCTGTTTTTGTCTCTCCGATTCTACATATTTTCCTGCCATTCAATTATTTCATTTTTTCCGAGGTTCTCATGTCAGACCAGGAACTAGATAACTTACTCATCACATATCAGGTTGTGTGTGTCCGTGTGTGTGTGTGCGTGTGTGTGTGTGCCACTATAACTGTGAACCTGACTCACGGTGAGTTCACTGGTCCAACTCAACACCCAGCGCATGAAGCTGCATCCATCCATCACCGCGCTTTCATCCATCACTGTGTTGCACCTTTGGGTGGTAACACAGGGATTATGGCAGTCACCAGAATTAGATCACGAACATCATGTTCCATTTATACTCAGCAGGACAACACGAGGTGCATTTTCATATCATCAGGCTCTCTAAATTCATACAGACACATGAGCTGAAAAATGCCACCGAGCACAACAGTTGATTCACACTCGTGTGTCTGTTAATCATAAGTGCCGTTGACCTGAACAATGTATTGATTATGTCCTCAGGTGTGTATTTTTCTTAGTAATACAGGAAGTATCACAGCAACTTCCAACCATCTGCTGGTGACTTATTCACTGAAGTAAATGTGGTCCTGCATGGCAAGCAGTCTTGAGTTTAGTTGCTGTGTTAAAGGCACATTGCTGTGGCTGCTGAACCCTTTAACACCTCTGCTACTTGTATTACTACAACCATTACAACAACAGCCTACTGTACATTTCCAGTTATTACTGCTACAATTGCTGTTACTACTGATACTGAGTCCATCTGATACTTCATTTGCTTATTTTAAGGGGGAGGAAAATTCTGATATTGATATATCAAATTGTTTGGTTGTTTATCTCTCTGTGTTAATCCCGTAATGGACTGCCAACCTATCCAGCATGTAGCCCACCTTTCACCCTATTTAAGCTGGGATAGGCTCCAGCAATTTCCACCAATGTACATCACAAACTAGTGAAGACTGTGAAGACAACACCTGTCTTCACACCTTTAACTGATGCTCTACTGAATGTGCCACAGCTACAAATGTGGAAACAGTCAGATTTGTGCATTTGTGTTTCTAAAATTACCCTCTGAATGCATTATATTCTATACACAAGTTTTCCTGCATAGAGACAAATGCGATCAGTCGCTGTCACTATCAGCCTACTGATATTTGGGTCAGCTTCCAGAGTGGGTGAAAAAGAATCTGGATAATAAGGATAAGAATTTCGATTCTTGTGAATGGAATTCAGCTGGATGGTTACAAACGAACTGTCATTTTGAGTTATTTTTAATTGGTCTTCAATAAACAAATAAATAAATACTAAATCTTCAGTGCTTTTTTCATTCAGCGACTTAATAATTAACTCAACAATGATATAGTTTTTGAGTGCGTCATCTGTCGCCACTAATAGGCTGTATATAAAAGATGGAGATGGGCACTGTGAGGTCAACCATTGGTTTGTTACGTTTTGCTGTGAAGCCTTGAGCTGAGTGTTTCCACCATCGCCCTCTTCACTTTTTGAAACTAGAAGTCAAGAGGAGATCTGACTATAAACGCAAATCTTGTGATTGATACACTAAGTCGTTACCAAATTAGATAACAAATTTTTTTTGTGTTGTTATAATAAGATGACCATCAAAATTTATTAAGACTTGAACATTTAAAGGGCGTTTTTTACTGGGATCATATAGCAAGAGAGCAAAGGACTGTTTTCTCAGAGACTTCTACAAAACCTGCAGGTTTTTTGCAACCACGGTATTCGCCCCCTGCTGGTCATTAAAAAGAATGTAGGTTCAAGACACTTCTGCATTGGGTTCGCCCTTCACAGGTCAATGCCAACTTTAATAGCCAGTGCATGAACCAGATGTAGTTATATGGTAATTATTACATCTTCTATAAAATATAATTCATATAAAGACCAGTACCATTGCCCCTTGATCGAGCAAGCAAATGGCTTGTGGTGAACTACATTACAGTGCTAAAATACTTTGTCCCCATTGTTTGTTATCGTAAAGGATTATTACTCTGTCATCCCACACAAGTGGACCTTAATCTAATGTCAAAGTACTTGTGATTTACTGTAAAGGGATTGTGCAACAGAATGTTTACGTTCTATCACAAGTGGAAACTACACCGCTGATCATCTTTGGTTCTTCTCCCCTTTAAGTTTATGTCTTAAAATGAAGAAGAGTAAAACCAGCAGAAACATCCGTGTGTGCTGACAGATTTGGGGTGGGTGTGTGAAGAGAATATTATTAACACTATTAGACATGGGTGTGGCACACAGGCCCAACATGGAGAAAACATTGGGGTGGGGGGAGCAGGGAGGGGAAGGGCTCCACACCAAAAAACACCCATCTGCTTTCTTTCCCATTCTCCCTCTTTGTCTCTACCTCCTCCTCTTCTCTCTCATTGTCTCTTTGCCCCGTCTCTTTATCAGAGTCCACCATTGCCCCCTCTTTGGCCCAGACACAGCTGTTACCTCGGTCACGTGCATACACACAAAATCCTTTATCCTTGATGTGATATATCCGCAGTTAGTGGCACAATTTTGTGCTATACAGTCTAAACTGATATAACTGCCCACACAAAGGTGGACAGAGCCTGTTCCTCCTTCTCTCTCTCACACACACACTTCATCATCTTTTTTCTTCTCATTACATTGAGACTTCAAACACTTGTTAAGTGCCTTGACTCATGCACTTCAAAAGGGGAAGTACAAGTAAGCAAGGCGACTCGGCCTCCTACAGTGCTTCCATTTTAGTCGAATATGCTTCCAAAATGCAGTCATGGCGCTTAAACTCCCTGATGGTTTTTCTTATAATGCTGGTGATCTGTGCACGCTGCTGTGACAGTCAATGGCCGGGTATGTCTGCCGATGTTATACGGAGGCTGTCACAAGCCAAATGAGCATTAATGAGATCTACAATTAATGGCATAGTCAGAAGAGCATTAATAAAATGTTGAATCTCCGAGTAGAAAATTTAGGAGCCAGTCCGTACTGCTGTAAGAGTGCAGCAGGAAAAAAATACACGAGTGCGAGCAGGCTTTTAGGACTTGTTGCACTGCATCCTACTGTTCTTCAATCACAGAGCAACCCTCACATCAAAAGAGAACACAAATCTTTGGGCCTCTCACATGACTTGAAACTGCAATCTCATGGTTGACATGACCCAATTATATCATTACGTATCCACAGAGATGACAAATGGGGCTTTTCAGTCTTTTTAAGCCTATGACTTGACTGCACTTGAATTACTGCGCTGTTGCTACATAATAAAAAACTGTTGTCTAAATATGATAAATGTGTGCTTATCTTGGGACAACAAGCTTCTGTACACCATGACCTTTACAAGCTGCTTTCATTAAAGAGCTCTTCCCTTTATCCTTAGGATAAAGTTTGTTATCTAAACTAAATTGGACAATTAAGCGGTGATCCCGGGTAAACAGTTTATTTCACGATTACGGGATTAATTATCTTGAGATACTGTAACTCAGAAACCACAGCTGCCACTGGTTTTAGTGCAAAAGCTGAGATGTCAGGTTTTATAGCTACACTGTTGGCCAAGCAGTCCAAATCAGTTTCATTCATGAAAATAGACTACGTAGGCTTAAATAAAGATGAGCTAAAATATGTAAAAACATTTAATAATAATTTTTAAAAAAGAAAAATTCAACAATTCAAATGAAATTAACAAAAATTATCAGGAGAAAGTGAAGACTTAACAGCTATGATGTTGTGTAAACGATTATGAGAAGGCTATTAAAGCTAACCAGCAAGCGTTGAGTATTACCACTTTATACCTTGAGACTGGATAGTGACTCATTAAGGTGTTCATTCTGAAAATGCAGTTAAACAGGTAGTGGATGAAAGTACACGCAATGATGGGGAAAGTTCTCAGCTCTGCAAAGGACGAACAGGAGAACTAACCAGCTCGGGCTGGATTTTAGCCTTCCACCAGCATCAGGATGGCAACGAGGAGTCCAGAGGAGATGGTTCAGTTTCTCCATTTGGTCTGAATGGATAGTTTCCTCACTCACATCAATGGTGCTTTGACAGGTGTCGCAATAAAAGAAACTATAGCTGATCGCTGTGTGGTAACTAATTAAAGTCACTGAACTTAGAAGTCACTTAGAGCAGCGGTCCCCAACCCCCGGGCCACGGACCGGTCCGTGAGTCATTTGGTACCGGGCCGCGAGAGTCTCAGGTGTGAAATTTATGGTTTTCAGGGTTTTTATCGTAAACTCGGTTTCCCTGGGTCTTTTCCTGTGTTGTATATGTGTGTCATATATTGAAATAAATATTTACACGTTACCATAGCGACCAGAGAGCATTAAGGGGCAGAGAGGAGGACTTTACTCTCAATGTTGTTGCTGCATTTCAGGAGGACGCTGCTAATAAAGTTACAGAATTACAAAGTTAATTCGCGTTTATTATTATATTTACAAAATACCACAGTTTTTGTCTTGGTCGAATTATTTTATTTTGTTGTATTTATCCGGGACACCTCAATGGCCGGTCTGTGAAAATATTGTCTGACATTAAACTGGTCCGTGGCACAAAAAGGTTTGGGGACCGCTGACTTAGAGCATTTTGCTGGAATTGTTCTGTGTAGAACGCCTCATTCAATAAGTTTATGCTTCATTCTTGTGGTTTGAATTCTATTATTAAAAAAACAAACTACAAAACTCATGGATTGATTCATTGGCTACTCCATCATGCATATCAGAGTATCTGAGGACAAAATACTGATCCTTGAGTTTCTGCCAATGTGTGTACATAAATGGGTGGATACTAGTAAGCAGTGATGGGAATAACGGCGTTACAAGTAACAGCGTTACAATTAACGAGTAATGTAATTACTATTCCTGTCATTACAACGCCGTTATCGGCGCAGTCGCGTTACTATTTTTCAACAAACAGACGGTTGAAGCTGTGTTCAGCTTACCGCATCTTATATCAGTTGCACGGAAGTAGCTGTAAGTAATCTGGGCACTACAGCTTTAAGCAGCTGTGCGCTCCCGACAGCGGCAATCACTTTCTGGCAGACGATCACTTTTTGGCAGACGATCACTTTCTGGCAGACGATCACTTTTTGGCAGACGATCACTTTTTGGCACAACACCTGGAGCTAATGGGGCAAAACAATCGGATGAGTGCTGCTGTTTGACTGAGGAAGAATAAAGTAGTCGTGGTAAGCCAATCACATGACCACTTCAAGATGACAAAGCAACAAAGTGCCAGTTTTTAAATTGTGCTGATAGGCCACGTAAAACCAGAGTCATGATAAACAATATATATGCAGAGTTTTTGCTTATGAGCAACCAAAAAGCAGCCCGTTCGTGTTGGTGGAAAAATGCACCGTGTTGACCAATCAAAAATGATATGGCAACATGACATTTGGTTGTTTAGGAAGAGGGGAAAGTTTTAGGAGTGACGGTGAGAGAGAGAGAGAGAGAGACAGCAGAAAAAGAGAGAGAGCGAGTTTTGAGATGTGAGAGATTTGTGACGTTTAGCATGTTTTCTTGTGTAGTTAGTGTGCAGTGTTGTGGATAGTTTTGTGTTGTGTGTTAGAACAATGAGGCGACTGCTGTCTCCAGGTAGAAACAGGCGCAGTGATACACCTGCTGCTGTCAGACCTGCAGGTATCAGGCTGTGATGTTCTTCTTTACAGTGGACAGAAATTAATTTTTTGGAGCGGCAGAAATAATTTGTGTGGCGTCTTATTGAACAGCTGGTTGTTGTGTAAATAGTTTGAAATGGTTATTTAAAAAAAAAAGGTAAAAGGTATATGGCTGCAAATAACTTTGTTGTTTGCAAAACTTGTGCATAGGATTTTAAAATTGGCAACTGCATTTAAAGTTATGAAAGTTATGAAATATGATTCATTAAACATGTTTGTGGTTGTTACAGTAAAAAAATTAATTTTTTCTACTCTGATTTTATGTTTTCTGTCTGGTTTTAGATCAATTGTGTTAATACAGTGTGTCAAAATAAAAACATAACTGTAAATTCAGACACGTGAGGTTGTGCTGAAAAGAATGATGCCAAACAAGGCAAAGTAAATAGTTTTTAAAGGTGAAATGTGGAGGGAAAATCAAAAGTAGTCAGAAATGGCCAATTATACCCTGGACCCCAGAGGGTTAAACATTTTTTTTTTAAGTAACACAATAGTTACTTTTCAAGTAATTAATTACTTTTAGAATATTGTAACTCAGTTACTAACTCAGTTACATTTTTGAAGCAGTAACTATAATTAATTACTTTTTCAAAGTAACTTGCCCAACACTGCTAGCAAGCAGCTATTTTGATAGGGTCCAGTTAAGGAAATCCGAAGAAGTTGATTCGGTTCATCTGGACGTAGCGTTTCACTCCTGCTCCAAAATTCAACACGGCAGTGACCAAAACACAGGCAGCAGACAGATGCATCCATCTTTTATATACAGTATTTAGAGCAACAGAGACACCATCTAGAAGAAGTTACTCTTCACGTTATACTTTTACATTTGTTCTCGTTCAGCTGTGATTGGATAATT
Organism: Maylandia zebra; assembly: GCF_041146795.1. Taxonomy (NCBI): domain Eukaryota; kingdom Metazoa; phylum Chordata; class Actinopteri; order Cichliformes; family Cichlidae; genus Maylandia; species Maylandia zebra. The sequence continues at coordinate 29,433,638 of NC_135179.1, read as the reverse complement.
CAGGCTATTTCAACCGGATGGTTTCACATCCCGCCCATTAGTCATGCAGTGAGATCAAATCCGCACACCTCAGGCTGCTGTGAATGCAAACATCTGCTCATAACCGTCTGATTTCTTCCTTCTCTTCATATTGCCATTCTTAAAAGTCAAGTTAGTCATGTTCTATTACTGTATGCACTCTCTATACTGTATACCACGTTTTGGCTGGAAATTGGTATTTTTATTGGCAAATCAAGATAATCCTCCAGTTTTTATGAGCGTTGTGATGGAAGGGTCAACCAGACTATATTTAATATATTTCTTATCGTCATATTTCCATCACCAAAACAATCAAACGTTTCCTGCTAATAGGCATGTCTAATATATCTCTTACCTCTGTGCCATAAAGCTCTACTGTTATTCCAAAAATTGTAAAAATTAATTTTTATTACAATGGTTTATTACAGTAGACTTAAATTACTTAAATTAGACTCAATTACTGCTGTAAATATCTAACCAGCCTACAGCACGCAGTACTGTCAGCGTTAATCCACAGCAGAAAAAAGCCACATTGGTACAAACTGCAGTACCTCAGTTTCAGGAAACGATTTCTGCTTTTTTATTCCTTTTTCTTTAAAAATAAAAAATAAAAAATTCAGATCTTAAAATATTTTGAGGCTTTTTTTCAAAATTGCATTTCATTGAGAGGAGTAAGCTCGAGGTTGAGATCCAAGAGCAAGGTGACCATTTCTTGTAAAACAGACACATTTTTTTTTACTTTTTCAAAACACAAAATGCAAAGTATGATCTTTAAATAAAAGACATTTCCGAGTTGCCATTTTTCCCAAACAAAATAACACCGCTTTTTTATTTTCTGTCCAGTGACTGAAGAATTCCGAGCGACAGCTCTATAAATAGAAAAGTTAGGTCGCTCTGCACAAAACTTTTCATCTTGCAAAGAGAGGGCTTGTGACTTGACTTGAGCATGGGTGAGAGAGCCATACAGAAAAACAGAGACAAAGAGAAAGAAAGGGAGGGAGGGAGGTATGTTTATTCACGACTGCTGTAACGCCTCCAGTGTCAGGTGACTTACAGGAAAGAAGTTGTTGTTCTCTCTCCCTCTCTCTCTCGTTCTTGCTCTGTTTCTCTTTCATTTGGGAACTTTTCTCTGTTTTCCTTGTTTCATAACTTCTGACATGAATTGTTTTTCTCTCTCAAGTCCCTGACTTTACTGCCCATGTTCTATAACGGATTAACAAATCAGAGTACGAATGCCAAAAACAGGCAAGAGGCAGATTACCAAAATTATATATGATAATGGCCTTAAAGCGAAGTTGAAAGGAAAATAAAGCCATTATTTGAGGCTAAAACAACTATTTTAGATGTATCTTAGACCGTACTCAGTTATGTGTTTAATGAGGAGTTTCCCCAAACCTTTAATGTGTATGTGTGTGTGTATACCCATCCATAGCAAACCAGTGAGTGTGTGAGTGTCACACATTCCAACAGAAAAGCTTACCATTAGTAGTTAGGACACAGAAACCTCTGTCCACCAACTGAAAACACTGAATTCAGTCAGGGGTTAGCTCTAGCATGACTAGTCTGAACAAAGTTCTAAGTACAGAAAATAGCAGCTGATGTGAGAAATACTGAAAGTGATGGCAGTCATAGCAGTAAATGTGTTAGTCATAGTAAAAAGAGGTGGAGTAGTAATAGTAAAAACTTGAGTGTTATTGCTTTTACCAACTCACTGCAGTGTCATTTCATGTGTGAGTGAATTCCTCCCACATGCATATCTTTGACGCTTTGCCTCCAACAGTAAATTCTGCAGCATTTTCTTTCTTTCCTTTCCTTTTTTTTTTAATGCACTTCATGTCAAAGCAAACTGCACTGAAAACTCTGTGGGGGGATATTGTAGCTGAAAACAGGAAGGTCATTAATCTTCGAGAGAAAGCGAGCTGACACACAAGTCAGGGCACACAAGGAAGCAGCTTTAGAGACTAGCAGCTAGTAGCTATACGGCCTAGCTGGTTATCCATCTTTCTTTTTCTCCCGATTTTCTGCTACCAAGCAGCTTCATTTTATGCGCCCCTATTCCTTCCAGTCACGAGATCCACAGAGAGATATTCTTCCTCTCTGGTGTAGCTTTTGAAAAACCAGGATGCACTCGGAACAATGTACAAAAGTAACAAGCAAAACAACGGCGATAAATTTATCGCTTAACACCCACCAAATCGCCGGGGGACTTGCCTGGGGGTTAGGGTTTCGTTTTTGCCACATGCAAAAATGGGCACATTTTGACAAACCTTTCTGTTAAAACAGGGGTGAAACATAAGGCCTAGGGAGCCAGAATTGGTCCTGCAAAGACTCCAATCAGGCCCACTGGACAACTTTGGAAAATGAGAAGGAGGGCATCAATTTTGGACTTTTTAACTGTATGTTAACAAATTTTACACCTAGTTAACAAAGACCTCCCCCACAGCCATTCATATAACAGCAATGAAGTGATAGACAAACATTTAAATTACACAAAAAAATCATGTGTTTTCACTATATAAGTATACAACAAAAATGCTGTACTATAGAATAATATGTAAAACAGTAACAGTAAAGTATCGCATTTTATGTGGATCATCTATTTTATTTAACAAAAAAATTCTGCTTTGTGATTACAGGAAAGTCCTTGCAGTGAGCTGCATTTAGACATTTATTTCTTACAACTTAAGACCAGTGAGTCATGCTGACAGGTTTCTTTCAGTAACTACTTCAGCATTTCTGTATTGTGTAAAAAAAAAGTCTTTTTCCTACATTGAGATACCTCCAGGATTAAATGAGCAGTTAAACTTCTTTACACTGACAGAAAGAGGAGTTTCACTGGTCCGGCTCGGCTAAGATCAAAGTGGGCCGTATTTGATTCATGAGGTAAAATGAGCTCCCTCTGACATCTGTCTGTTAAAGGATTTTCCATTTGGGTGTTCCAAAGAGACAAAATTATTGGAGACAGATGGAGATTAGCCTAACCCTACCTCTAATCCTAGATGAGTTGCCGGTGACTCGTTCAGTGCTAAGACATTGGAAAAAAAAGAAATTTCTGCCTTACACTTGTTTGCCACTGTCATCCAGACAAGTGTCAGTTTACTTCCATGTCCGCCTGAACTCACATGAAAACTTTGAAGTGAAAGCTGAAGGACAAAAGTCACGTCCACAACATCAAGATGTTACCAGTTCAGTGTTCCTGGGTGTTCCTGGGTTATCGCATTAAATAACAGCCAGAAACTTAACAGAGTTCCTTCTACTAATATGAATGTGATGGACGGCCATGGTTATGAAAAACAAAAATCACACACTTTCACATCTCCTTAACAGAACCACCCCTCACACCGCTTTGATTAAAATGTGCTTCTTTGGTTTTCAGTTCACACGATACACTTCCATCAGCAAAAATGCCGTCATATTTAGATGTTATAACAAAGTCTTTCACTTCAATTCAATTCAATTTTATTTATAGAACACTAAGTCACAACAGCAGTCGCCTCAAGGCACCTTATATTGTAAGGTAGACCCTACAATAATACATTCAGAGAAAAAAAAACCCAACAATCATATGACCCCCTATGAACAAGCACTTTGGCGACAGTGGGAAGAAAAAACTCCCTTTTAACAGGATGAAACCTCCAGCAGAACCAAGCTCAGGGAGGGGCGGGGCCATCTGCTGCGACCGGTCGGGGTGAGAGAAGAAGAAGAAGACTTGTACACTTTTGTACACTTGTACAATACTGTCTTATTTTGTTTTTGGTCACACAGCACTGCAGTTGCAAGCCTGGTGAAAACCCTCACCGAGCCAACGGAAGCATCTTAAAATCACCGCTGTACACTCGTTTCCGTGACACCTGTGTGACACTGACAGAGAACAAAACAGAAAGTCACAGGGTGAGCTCGAGGTGTCAGAATATGAGTTTCATCTCTTACAACCAAGTGGACTGACGGCGTTTAGGGAGACAAAAGGTGGATTCTTGTACTGTTCACTCCGAACAGTGCTGCTTTCTGAAAGTCCAAATTTCCCAAATCTCTCCAGGGATCATTTATTAATCGGTTTACTGGAATAACCTGGCAATAGGAAAATGTTTGCTGTGTCGACAAGAAAAAAAGTGCATCAGAATTGTGGTTATAGTAATCCATCCTCAGTAATCTATTACTTCTTTCCGTACTGCTGCCCTCCTACACCAGACCAGACTGGCTGAGTCAGCTCCACTGCTCTATCACGATTCAGCCTGACACACTTTCCCTCCCTCCGTCTCTCCCCCCCAACTTTCCTTCATGAATCTCTTCATTCATCCTGAGCTGGTTCAAAACTTCCTCGCCTCTCCACTATTGCTGCGAGCCTCTTTCTGTTTCGCCTGATTGCGTTTGCTCCTTTTAAATCTCATGCAGAGATCCTGCGTCCACATACTCTACGGTTCTCTCCTCTTTTTCTTCCCCCCCAAACCTCACCATCTCTCTCCATCCCTCCCTCCCTGCTGGCTGCCTTCAGGGTAGCAGAAGGGAAGTGAATGGCTTCAGCCCTCCCAGCTGGTCCCATCACCCAGCAACCCAGAGCAAAACAAAAGAACACACACACAGAAACACACACACACACTTGCACACAAGCCTCCAAACAGACAGGCAGTGTACACACGCGCACGGGTTCACCGGCAGATGAGTCTGCATGTTCTTAGACACATGCAGACAGATATGCAGATGTATGCACACACCCACACACACCCACCTTTGCCCTCACAAACTCACATCTATAAACATAGCCAGCCAGCCAGCCAGCCGTCCCCTGCAGACTCCCACCCATCATCCTTTCGTCCAGTCCCCCACCCATCACCCATCGTCCCCTTCTCCCCTCCCCGGCACCTTCTCCAGACACCCAGTCCTTTGTCCACATTCTGCTCGGCACATACACACAAAAAAGACATATTTGGGGGAAAACAGATGAACATGTGTTGACCCCCCTGCTCCCCTCCCACAAAAAAGAAGTCGACACAAAGCACATTCACACACATGCATAAAAATTGCGTTTGAGCAACAAAACAGAGCTCAGTTGTTATCTCAAACTCTGTAAGTAGTCTTGTAGCAAATCACAGCTCCAGAAACCTGCATGATCATGATGTGTGTGTGTGCACTTTAAGCCAAACTGCCAGACATCCTCTGCAATATATCATAAGTGTGCAGGTCGGCGCATTCCAGCAGATATGTTGTGATTACGTCTCTGACTACTCTGTTTGTTTTTCCACTGCCTGATTCTTCTGCCTGGCCTTTCATAGTTTCACCGGATGACTTCTTACAAACCCCAGAGAAGAACTAGCAACTTAAATGCGCCTCTGTTAGAAATGAATATGATGCAAGCAGAATACAACTCAATGGGAAATCAGCTTTTATCATCAGTGAGATTTTTGTTGTCATGATCAAAGTTAACGACAAAGTCAGGGTCACTTAATATCTGATCGTGGCCATGTTAACCCACCAGGGGGCCCTGAGTAAAATGTTCTTTTCAGAGTTTTAATGTAAAAAAGTGTTTTATATGTGTAGTCGTCGTAAATATATGCACTAACCTACAAGGTTAGTGCATGTTTATAACTGTACTACAGCACACCATCTACAACTGTACTGATGCTGAGGTGGGATCACAGTTGAACTGTGTTTTACACACAAGCCAAAACTTAAGGTGAACAGATGAAGTGAACAACAATAATTACACAATAAAACTGGTCCAGGATACCCACGTGATGGCGTGTGAATAGTTGTTCCCTGTGCTGGATGTGGTAGAAAACAGGCACATATAAAGGACCTGAGTCACAAGAGCCGTGTCATCATGACCATCTGATCTGAGCAACTCTGAAGCCCAACTTGGTAAGCAGTAGTCACAATCCACCGACAGAACAAAACATAACATAATAATGACAGGGAGGGTTTTGCTACTTGAAGACTTTACCGTTTCCTTTGAGTTAAATGAAAAGCATTTCATGCATGATCTGCAAGTTTCATTCTGAATCTGCGTGCTATGTCAGCAGCATGGCGGTGCTCAGGTCAGCACTGTTGCCTCACGGCAAGAAGGCTGTTGGTGCAAACTCGCCTTGGTTCTCCCCTGATATAGCTGCGAGCTTTTAGGAAACACAAAGGACCGACATTCAAGCTGAAACATTTCCCTGACTATTTCGCATCTACACCGGGCGTGGAAGTAGATTAAGTACGGCTGGGAATTTTACCCAGGTGTTGATCCACCCTTTAGTGTGGATGGCTGTAAACTTGCACCTTCATAAAGCTGAGGACTAATGGTGTCAATGAATCATGTGACACTGATAATAATGGAAAGATGTTCCTGGCTCCTATACATTTTTGGTTGCTGAGCTGGTTAGCAGTTGACACAGAAAGCCCCTTGCTGTACTGACTTGTATCTGCAACAATAATTCGAAAGTACCGATAAACATTTAGTGAAGATGGGAAATTGTTCTGACCTTCAGGGTGACGCTTTACAAATCAATGCAAGCTCCATGGTCCATTAATGGAGATGTCTTGAACTTCATGCAACTGATAGGTGTCTAGGTCACAATGAAACCCATGCCCAGTATTTCAGGTGGACTCCATATATGGGCAGACTGTCAAAACAGGTAGTAGTCTTTCACAATGAGTCAGCAGTCAACACAACTCATTTACCGCCCTATGATCTGTATGAGCACACCCTAAAAAAACCCCAAGAGGAAAACTGGGGTGATGTGCGACATCAGATGTGATTCAGTCATTTACTTAATGAGGCTGAATGAAAAGAAACACATGCACACTCACTCAGCTGTCTGGTAACACCAAACCAGAAGCAGACACAGCATTGAGGACGTAGACGATAATATTTACATGAGATGGAGCTAAAAGTTGGATGTTGACCTTGAAAAGAAAGGTTTGACCAGATAAATCGGACTCAGACTATTTCATGGCATATGAAAGTTATTTTCAGAGCTTTGAGAGTTTCCTTGTCTTTCCCAGTGGATCTCGTTGTGCTTGCTTTTCATGACTCATCATCGCTCAATATGAATACGAATGAATATTGAATATGGAACTAGTAATTACAAATGTTTATATAAGAACTGAAAAAAAAATGTCCTCCATATTTTTCTACAAACCTCTACAAACCTTTAAAAAGGCTCAATCAGGACAGGATCTTATCGTATATCCCATTTTTTTCCATTTTCTCTTTTGTCCAAAACATGAGCACACAAACACATTAGCTGCAGAAAGCCAAAGCAGCTAATTATAGTGGACAGGTCTAGCAGGGGGACTAGAATAGAGCTGTTTGTGCAACAAAATAAAATCTGTCTTCATAAAATCAGGGGGAATGCAGTCAAAGCAATGACTGGAGGGGGGAAAAACACACACACGCACAAAGAACGGCCTGCTAAATATTTAGTTTAACTTTCTCCTTCACCATAGCAATTGTGAGCCAAACCAAACCTGTAAGAAAAATGCTTTGCTTCCAACCTTCTTCAGCCTAAACCGCTGAAACAAACAAACTACCACAGAAATGAAATGAAGTGAGATGTTTTGGAAGCACCACAACATGGAAAATCTGAGAATGTGAGCTGCTTCTTGAGGCATGGGAATGTTAAATAGGAAGGGAAACTGGGGAAAATGACTTGACTGAATAAAACCAAGACTAATCTGGTTCAATCCTGTCCGAGCACACTGTTCATGCACAGTTCTGGCAGCAACTCTATAGATAGATAGATGTAAGGAGGACTCTTCCATCTCTAGTACTGTACAGTTGGCTGGACAGCTCTGTTCACCCTGCACACAACAGAGCAAAAAATGTAAAAGAAAAAAGGGTGGAGGTGGGTTGCAAAGTGGCTTGCAGAAGGAAAGCAGGATAAAGCAGCTTAAAACAGCACCCCCTATATGCCAAATATAAGTGTTGCTGATTGTGACTGAGCTTGATTTCATGGCCTAGCTGAATTAACCACCAGTTTACCACCAGTCAGGCTCAATCCAGTCCACCGGAGACCAATCCAATCGGTTGGGGTTGGGCTAATCAGTGTGGTTTGACTCATCTTTAAAGTGTCCACTTCAGCCCAGTCCAAACCAGTATGTCCCAGTCTTGTCTACAACAGTCTTAATCAAATCCCTTTGTGGCAATCTGGCCCAGTAAACTGGCCCAGCACCAGTTCCAGCAGTAAACACGAGGAAACACAATACAAGCCAGAACAAACACCTGATCACACACAAACGCACACACACACAAACTGTCCTTATTCAGCAGAGGGATGTGTTTGCTTTCCTCCTCATTAATTATTGAAAAGAAAAATCCATCCAATAGCTACGAGTCATGAAAACCAGCTTCTGCCACACAGACACAAAAACACACACAAGCAAACCTAAAACACGATATGGCTGCGGCCCAAGCTGAATGTTGATATTAATTGCAGGCACAATTCCACAGTCAACACAGTTTAAAATCAGGTGATTATTGTGACCTGTCGTGATGCAGGTGTCCATTTAAAACCAACCACATGGTTAATTATCCAAACAGTAACGCAGTTTCAGTTTTACTATTAGCAGAGAAATATTGGACAGCTTAGAAAAGCAGGGAGAGCTCATGTGAAATTCTTTGCAGCAGATACCGTCCATCCACGCAGCCACTGATTGGTTTTATCACACTAAAGCACGTCTTACAGCGCTCCCAGATATTTTTAGACATCTAAATTGAGAGATGTGAGGCTAGGATGCTGCATGGGGTCGAACCGACAGGTGCGTACTCATGATCAGAAACAAAAACAACGGGATTTTAGTTATTGTAGTTCGGCCAACTTATCACGGTCAGCAGTTGGAGCTGCAGCAGTGGCTGTGACACACAACACACAGAGGCATTAAGCAACATAAAAAAGGATAACAAAATTTTTAAAAAGCTGGCTGAGAATCATCAAGTTTTGAAGTTTTCTTCAGTTTGTCAGTAACTTAGCGACAACCAGCTTTGTTTCTCCAGGAACAACTACCAGCTGGTGCCAAAAAATGTGAAAGGATAAAAAAAATAATACCAGTAACAAAAACAGATATGAGAAAAGCATTAAGTGGCCAACTAGCAGGTAAGGACCTTAATCCACTAAACAATGTGAGACATGCTGCAGAATAAGACCGCTTTCCTGCTTTTCACTTGTTTAAAGCGTTCGCCTGACCAGCTGCGTGAGTTTGCTACCCAAAGGATACGCTACTGGCTTCCACACGAGTTTTAAATTATGGCGTTACACACATCATCATTCAGTCAAATGCCCAAACAGTAATCTCTCCAAATGCTACTCTGCACCACTGACACAGATATCAGCCTCCTGAATGGCAGCCAAGCTGACACAGCACTGTATAACAAAGTATATAATCATTAGGCCGTAATCATACAGTGACTGGAAGCCAAATATCCCAGTATCAGGGCTGGCATGTTAATGCTCCCTAACTGATTCGACTCATTTGCCATGCTGATTTGTTGTCCAGTTCCAGCTCAAAGCTTTCTGCAACCCTGTGTTACTGATCGTCCTGTAGGCTAGTGAGAGGAGGCTACAGCCGGTTAACAATACAGAGTTTGTACGCACTTTTAAAGAGAGTGTATATACTTAGCATACCCTTGTAATATCTTATGTTTCAGGAGGCAACGTGCTTTTAATGTCTCAGCAAACACTTTGAGTGAACACATAACATCTCAGCACACACCTTTGCAGATGGAGACTGAATGATTAACGAAATGTTTAAAGTACGACTGAACAATGAACACAGTCCTGCTCAACAGACATATTCATCTGCCAGACTCTCACAAAAACACAAATAATATAAATTGTAATTTAACTTGTTTGAAGATAGGATTCAAAATCTTAAAAGGTGTGTTTTGATATCACACAACTGTGTAGGTTTCACATTTTGGTGGAAGAAGATATGTGAACCTATATACATTTGAATTAAGGTTCATATAATTATTTATCATGGCGCTGATTATCGTTTTAAAATACTCTTACCTGGAGCCAATAAAATTCAGCTTACATACATCAAGTTCCTTAAAGGTCAGCTCACTGATTCATTGGCCAAAAACTGACAAAAAGTCTTATACCTGCAAATTTCTTAAAGCACTTTTAAAAAGAAAATACAGCAGTCTTTCTTTAAAAGTAAATACCCAGAGAGTGAGCTGCCTGGGTGGAGGTGTCCGCCCTCTGAGACCTTCTTGTTGCTATAATGCATCGTCCTTCACTGGACCATCTTTGATTAATTTGATTCAAGCCCATCATGTTTTCTTCCTCTTCTTCTCATTTCCTAGTGTATACGTAAATGTCAACAATGCAGTACTTCTGTGTGCTCAACCCTAACAGCCACCATCGCATGATCATGGTCAGAAAGTCCAACGTGGGCACATGGAACTTATTTCTCTCATCATTGCTGTCATCATCGACACGTATCACACACTCACAGAAGAAGCGCCCCCAACCCCACTCCCCTCATGACTCCCCTCTATGGTCTCTGCAGTTTCCCCAGGAGAATAATGCAGCTGACACAGAGCCCAACACACTCAGTCTCACTCCACAGCCTACAAAGTCCAAGTCTGCTGCTAACAACTTGGTGCTACAACCCTCAGGCAGAGCCTTTGGACATAACTTACACCTATTCAATGTGGCTGATCTCTCTCGCTCTGACTTTGAACAGTTAGTCTTCGTTAAACAGCTGACTCCAGTCATTCCTATCGTGTTTTTCTTGCTATTAGCTTACTGGCCAGGTCATTGCAGTCCTCAATAACTTTCAGCTACAGCGAGTCTCTCGTACTGCAGATGAATCAACTTCAACTCCAGCATCATAACCTGCAACTTTATGGCTTTGGTTCTGTTCTTGAGCTCCACTGTGAGCAACAGCACTGCTCTAAGCAGAACCGGCAGCAGGTGGAGACCTGCTTTATGTTAACAACAATGACTACAGAGACCAGCTGCTGTCCAAAATGTTGGCTTTGTTGTCCATAAGAAACACACTTGGGAGACAGAATACTAATAATTTATCACTTGTCCCGAGTTCTTGGTTAATAAATTACTTCTATCTGAGAACCTCAAAGGTCCGCTGCTGTGGCTGTAGGAGAGTCTTGAAATCTATTATGATGTAACTGGAAATGGAACTGGCGATCTTAATCCTAGACCAACGGTCACCAACCTTTTTTGCGCCACGGACTGGTTTATGTCCGACAATATTTTCATGGACCAGCCTTTAAGGTGTCACGGATAAATGCAACAAAATAAAACCAGTACAAGTACCAAAAAAAGAAGATTTATTCATAACACACGGGAAAAGACCCAGAGAAACCGAGTTAATTATAAAACCGATTAAAAAATGATGCTAAAAACTGATTTAAAAAAACCCTGAAGACCATGAATTTCACACCCCAGCCTCAATTCTTGCTGCCCGGTACCAAACGACTCATGGACTGGTACCGGTCTGTGGCCCAGGGGTTGGGGACTGCTGCCCTAGACCATAACCTTCTAATCCAGTAAGAGTCACGGAGTGAGTCGTGCATTCAGGAAACAATGTGTGCTCAAAAGCGGGACCTGTTCGGATATTAGGTTATTTTTGCACTCTACTAGAGCAGCTCTGAAAAATAATAATTTACAATCTCGAGGAGAAAGCCCTTCAGTTCATCCCCCAGCTAAAATAATCAGTTTTTAGCTCCTCCTCCCTTTAAGCTCCCTTTATTCTGCCCAGCAAAAGATTTGAACAGGAAATGGGCGGAGCTGTGTGCCAGAGATCACCATATTAGGGATATCCCTTTTTTGTGACATCACACAGACCATAAGTTTAAAAAAGCTGTCTGAAATACAACATTTAGAGCAATCTCAAGTATGAGCTTCTGGCTAACAGGGATTACCTGCACTTACACTAACCTCATTATCTGAAACCTTAGGCATATCTAACATGAGCGGCCACAAACAGCACAATAGGTCCCCTTTAAAAAGAATATATTTATAGGACACTTGACTAAGGTGTTTACTGTACAACATTTTCTGATCATAATCTTTTCATTTCAGACGATCATCGCACCAAAAAAATTGTAGAACAGTAAACTAGTTCTGAAAAACATGCTGGTATTCATGCAGCATGATGAACCGAGTGTGTCAGAGTCGACCGCATTACGTTAGCATCGAGCAGCATTCTCGCTGTCTTACAGAGTAGGAGGAAGAGTGTGTGTGGGAGGGGGTATTCCAACTGAGTACATGATGTAACTCAGCGTAGTATACAGGTAGTGGAGCAATGAGTCAGTGTGCTAGGGGATGCAACATGATAACCTCCCAACGAGTCAACATCTGTGCAAGCGGCTCAGTTAGGAGCTCCTTATTTTCTCAATGGACACTGGAAATCTGCTCTTTACATCTGTCTGTCTTTCTCTGAATGCAGTTGTTGCTCCTGTTAAGAGGCCTGCTCTGCAAATGCTCCTTCTCTGACATCTGATCCCCTCAGTCGTGTGTGTGTGTGTGCGTGTACAGTATGTGTCTCCGATCTCTGCTTGTTGCGTCTTGTTTCCTGAGGATCTCTGAATCCAGCACAATGCTCCCTCAGTTATTAGATCCTAAGTGCATTGCGGTGCACGTCGTAAACATGCTGTAAGCGTAGCAGAAAACAACACCGACGCTGGTGTAATGCTGTAACACAACGTGCTTTTACCACGAGGTCTGTTCTGGGAGTTAAAATACCGCCTCGAGTTACAGTATTTTGTCTCACGACATTTCAACGCTAACTCTTGCACACAGACAAGCCCCAACGTTAAACCACCCCCTGATTTTTAAAATTCTCCTCCCATGCTGCTAAAACAGCTCTGACCCATCAGCACATGGACAAGAGACCAGTGGGCACGTTCTGTGGCGTCTAGCACACAGACGTTCCCTGGTGCCTGTGACATTGGCAGGAGTTAAAAACACAGGAATGGGGGGTGTTTTGAGGTTCAGGGAACATCTGCGGCTGTCCTGTTGGTGGATGGTGGATGGATGGTGGATTCAAACCCAGGGCCTTATTGCACCACCATGTTGCCCCTGCTCTGTTTGGCAAATATGAAATTATTCCACCACTGAAATTCTTGTCCGGTTTTCTTTCCTGAACATTTCCTGACTTTACAAGATCTCAAAAGATAAGAAAAAAAGGCATGCAGCATTCACACAATGAAGCCTTTATCGCAGCTTTACACATTCCCACACTACAAACTTGAAAAGCACATCCATGCCAATAAAAGCCTCTTAAACACATCAAAGTATCAAATATCTAAAATAAAATCTCCTACGATTGCCACTCTTTCTCCCTGTAATGTTGCACAGTTGATCTGTTGGTTTAAAAACATTAAAAATAAAGTTGTATCCGCGTCAACATGTGAGAAAGAAGGAAGGAATGAAACAAGAAAAAGTTGCTGTTTGTTTGAATAATGAAAAAGAGGTCAGTGCCTGAAGGGGCGGGGCGATGGTGAGCGCTCTGTTCAAAGTAAAAGCACTAAAAACAAAAATGCAGAGCTGCTACACAAACACACACACGACTGCTGACTGTGGCGATGGAATGAATGGTAAGGCAGCAAAATGCAAGTGTGTGTCTGTGTGTGAGTGTGCGTGTCTCCTGTTTGCACCTGCAAACCTGTAAGTGCAGTTTATGGACAGCAGTCAAACACTTACATCACACACAAGCGCTGCCACCATGAAACGCAGCAACAAAAGAGAGACGTTTTCATTACAGCTTGACAATCTGTGTCGAGTATGTTTATATCTGTGTGTATATAAAGGATGTTGAAGGTCCTAAAGCGTGCACTGGCCCTTTAAGATGATCTTCACTACATCTGCTGAAGGTCATTAAGCTTAACACCAGAAATATTATGGAACAGCTTGAGATTTGTTCTTAAGATTGAGACTTTCAAATTAGTAAATCACAGGAAAAGCACGGATGGGCATTTTCATCAGTGTCATGACCACATTATGACTTCCTTAAAAAAAACAGCAGCCACTGATTTGCCTTTTAGATATAGCTAATATCTGTTTGCATGAAGATTAGGCTTCTAATAGTCTCCAAATGTTTATATTGCTGCATAGCTACACCTCAAACAAAGACATTACAGGGACACTAAAGGACTGAGCTGCAGCTTCCCCCACTATTGAAAAACATGCTCGGTTAATACTATAATGACTGTGACAAAGCATTTACAGAGAACTATGTTAGCAGAGATATTTGCTATCTGCAGAGTTTGTCAGATTGATGGTTTTTATGCCTTTTGTGCAAAAGTACATCAGTCTAAATCAGGGGTGTCGAACTCCAGGCCTTGAGGGCCGGTGTCCTGCAGGTTTTAGATCTCACCCTGGGTCAACACACCTGAATCAAATGACTAGTTCATTACCAGGCCTCTGAGAACAAGACATGTTGAGGAGGTAGTTTAGCCATTTAAATCAGCTGTGTTGGATCAAGGACACATCTAAAACCTGCAGGTCACCGTCACGCGAGGCCTGGAGTTCGACACCTGTGGTCTAAATACTACAATACCCATGACCTCTAGGAGCCAGTGCTGTGGAGAGGGAGCCAATTACAGCTGCTTAATTTTATCGCATGAGATTAAAAAAAATTCAAACTGATTTTGATACACAGACTTAATTTCCTGACAGAATCTGAAGAACCCAGTTGTTCTTGTGGAAATGCAAATAAGGATTTAAGTTAACTTTCTTACCAGGAAGTTTTATTTGCACAACCTTACACTGTTGACTTTTTTTAATTAAAAAAAATTTATAAATACTTTGTAACACCATTGTTAATGGTTTGATGATTGAATCAGATGATTTTGATGGTAATCCAAGCTGTAGAGGCGCTCCAGCTATGAGTCACCTTACATTTTCTGTGGGAGAAATGAATGGGACTTTACTGCTGGATCAGGATTGCCCAAAATAGCAGCCACCACTTTGCAACTCTATAGCAACAGTGAGGCAGATCAAGATAAGCAAACTTTAAGTTCTATGGTAACACTGCAATGAAAAGCACTCTGTGAGTGCCTTCATTGATCCATTTCATTTGTAATTTTTGCAGTTAGAGCTTATAGTTAGCTTTCCAAGACAAGGAAATGATCTGTGGGTGCTGAAACTGATCATAGCCAATATTTGCTTGCTGAGACGTAGCTGATATGAGCGGGAGTCCAGGATGGCATTCAACAAATGGCAGTTTATGCCCACAACTGCAGGAACATGATCTGCCCCCCTGCCTGTTGTCTGACTGACCAGTGAGCTCCATCCACCCTCCAACCTGTTCAGGCTGAGTGAAACACGTTCCATATTACCAAGCTTAATACAGCATTTATGCACACAGACTTTTGGCATAAGGTCAAGGGTTCACAGGATAACCCTGCTTACTGTATAGGGGGAAAGTAGAGGGGATACCTGCTCCCTGTTAGAGCCAGCACAGTGCAGTGGAGCAACGCCAGTCTTGCTGAGGGATTATTGTGTGGTGATGCTATCATCACAACCACTCTCCCACTGTCTATTTATAGTTCACAGAGCTCTCCCTCCCTCTCTCTCTCTCTCTCTCTCTCTCAGTCTCTGTCACATTCTCCATACTGAATGCCAAATGCATTAAAAGCAGAAGGTCAGGAAAAACAGAACCACTAACCAGTACTTAGCGGTTTGAGCCTCAGAAACAAGTACAACACCTGTCCTCTGTCTTACACAGATTTGTACCCTGAGGTTTGCAGACTTCTTATGTTCACTTCTATGAGGCCAAGAATGCAACTTTCACCACTGGAGATTATGACACATTTGTAGGTCAAGATTTCTGCAGCTGGGAGCCAGTTTAGCTCACAGGGTGAGCAGGTGATGCTGCAAGGCTAAACGTAGCAGCCTGAGTCTGACTCCGACCTGTGGCCCTTTGCTGCTCGTTTTCCCAGGTCTCTGCCTCTTCCTGTCTACTCTTCTACTCTTGACATGAGGACAGTCAAAGAATCCTAAATTTGAAGTGTATGGAAGAATTACAGTTGACCAGATCTGACTAGTGATTATATCCTTTTCTGATCTAACCTGTTAACATACACCAGGTCATTAGTTACCCATGTTGTGTTGCAAGTAAGGGGTAGAATTTGTGTTTGGATACCATACAACCCCAAGAAAGAATTGTTTGCCTGCTTGGACAGCAGGAACATCTTTTAGTTTCTTAACATCCACAGAGTCACCGCTGACCTGTTTAGGGTTAGAGGTAGGTTCACACCTTCCTCTTTAAATGGAACTTTACCCCAGTAGAAATGCATATCATTTTTTATGTAGCATGTGGCTTAAAGGGAACCCTGACCCCATCCCTGAGTGGCTTGCTGGATATAAAGAGGCAAAGTTCATTTCCATAATGACTTAAAACACCTGAACAGATAAGTGTCCAGAGGACTTTCAAGGTAGCCGCTCAGTGGTGAGACTTGCTTCTGGAAGGGCTTTGCATCTGTTCAGTGTGGCTACTGAAACGTTTTTGGCCCAAAGCGACTCCAGATTTGATCATCAAGGGGGGTGGCTGTAGCTCAGGTGGCAGAGCAGGTCAGCTACTAATCAGAAAGTCGGTGGTTCGATCCCAGGCTGCCTCCTGGCTGCATGCCAAATATCCTTGGGCAAGATACTAACCCCATGTTTGCCTACTGGTGGTGGTCAGAGGGCCCGGTGGCGCCAGTGTCCGGCAGCCTCGCCTCTGTCAGTGCGCCCCAGGGCAGCTGTGGCTACAATGTAGCTTGCCATCGCCAGTGTGTGAATGGGTGTGTGAATGGGTGAATGACTGAATGTAGTGTGAAGCGCTTTGGGGTCCTTAGGGACTAGAAAAGCGCTATACAAATGCAGGCCATTTACCATCAAGGTAGCTTTTAGCAACATGGTGTTATCTTTACTGTGACGGTCAGGTTCATGATTATACTAGATCAGGTATTTCTGCTTTTTAGTGTACTGCAGGATTGTAAGTACAGCAGAGTCTTGAAAGTAGGGAAAGCGACAGCTCATGCTGGACGGTTTGCTGATTTTGCCTGCCAGACGGGCCACAGTGTCTGAGACCCAGGCTGGGAACACTGAAGAACCACAGCACCTTAATCTGGATTAGCTGCTGAGTTAGAGGCCTGGATGCTTGTGTAATCCCTTTGCCAAAGTTCCACCAGCCAGCCCCGCATTGGCCATTTGACGGCAGGAGTGTTCATTCAGGCCGGTCAGCCCGGGCTGCACTCAGATATGAAGGTCTATGCTCCTAGTGAGCAATGATGATTTAAAAAACCCAATAAACACGATCCTAAACACGCGTTTCTTCCTTCGGTTTGACATCGACGGCACATAAATTATAAGTACATGTGTGTATGAAGTCCAGGCACGAGGGAATACTGTGCCGCACTGGAGCAGCGCAGCAGCGCAGCGCGATCTGCCTGTCAGTCAGTCAGTGCTGGTGTGTGAGAGCTTAAAGACAACTCGGTTATATAATGAAGGCAGTAGCAGAACAGCAAATGAGCGCTGATTCTGTGTGAGCATCAACTGAGAACACCGCGGTGAGTTCCTCCAACTCCAGAAGAATCAGATCTCCCTGAAAGCCCTTTAAAACTATACCCCCCCCCCCCCCCCCCAAAAAAAAGTTCCTGTGCTCCCTTCATGATTAAGAACTTGAAGTGACGAAGTGACGCCTTTTAATTATGGTAAATGGTAAATGGCCTGTATTTATATAGCGCTTTACTAGTCCCTAAGGACCCCAAAGCGCTTTACATATCCAGTCACCCACCCATTCACACACACATTCACACACTGGTGATGGCAAGCTACATTGTAGCCACAGCCACCCTGGGGCGCACTGACAGAGGCGAGGCTGCCGGACACTGGCGCCACCGGGCCCTCTGACCACCACCAGTAGGCAACGGGTGAAGTGTCTTGCCCAAGGACACAACGACTGAGACTGTCCAAGCCGGGGCTCGAACCGGCAACTTTCCGATTACAAGGTGAACTCCCAACTCTTAAGCCACGATCGCCCGTTAAACTTTTTAAACACGCAAAAATTACAATGAGCGATGTTTCATTTGTCAAACATAGGCCGATTTCAAGAGCATCGTCATTTCACACGTAAAACACATCTGCGCGCTTGACCTGTTATGCATTATCGTTCAGCAGCATGTTCGCTCCATAAATCGCTATTTTTCCAGTGAAGTTTGGCGCTGAACTGTCTACGCGCGTTATGATCGTGCGTAACGGGAATTCCACGCTGCGCTTTTCCACTTCTGACAGCCTCTGCTGATGTACACAGGCAACGTACTTGCTCCTTCTTTGAACCAGTTTATGATGGGTTATTGTTTTTTTTCTTACAATGCTGAAAGCTACTTGTGGAGATGTTTAAGGTGTTAACGATAAGAAGACTCATAGAGATGGAAACATAAACACAAAAATACATCACTTACGATCACAACCAAGAGGAGCCCCAGACAGCGAGTGTCTGTACAAGAGTTCATGATGCAGTTTCAGACACTCACCCTGTATGGCAGATCCGTCCAGCACGGTGCTGAAGTAGAAAAATGGATTTGAAAAAATGGACTCTGAAGCTTCTGTGATGGGAGAAAGGTCACACGGCCAATGCCGGGATGTCTAATTTCTGTTCTACCTAAAATCTGGTGGACTACGTACGGGCTCAGTCCAACGTCTCCAATGTCACACAGACCGCCGCCAATGCGAAGTCTTGTAATATCAGCCAGCCTCGTGCTGCATTCAAGTGTCATGGGACAAATAATATTCTTTGAATTCTGCTCCTGAACGAAAAGAAATCACTCAGTGTGGAGGTTCAGTTGCCTACGAAAGCCTATTAAACATATTATACATGTGGTTCATAACACGGAGATGTGTTTTGTAAAATTCGCCATGTTTCAGTCTGACTTTGAGTCTGTTTATCAGTCGTTTGTTCCTGAAGTCCGTGAATGCGTCACACTTCGCTCTGTGACAGACATGTCGTGCAGTGACTCAGAGCTGAGTCACTGTTTCGTGTCCCGCCCACACAGCGGTGGCGGCCAATCGCGCCTGTGCGGAAGCGGGTACGGCGGCGAGGAGTCACGCAGCCCTCAACAGTAACTCAGTGTGCAGTTTAAAGGGACGCCAGCCCCGTACACACACCCACCCTCACTCCAAGCTCCCGCTCCGTCCACGGAAATCGTTCCCATTGACCATTAAAGGCAGGTGGGTGGGAGCGCAGGGGACACATTCACATAAATATAAAGAAACATGAAGGATGATTTCTGAGTCAGTGAATTCAGACCAAAGACTGACTTGCATTGGCCACAGTCTGTGAAATCTATGGATGACATGTATCCCCCCAGTTTGGGGGGGGGAAACAGATCTTGTTGGTCCAGATGAAACTTAATGCTTAATGCTTAACGTGCCCTGTGGAGCACCTTTTTCATTTTTTATTCCTAAATTCTGACCTGAGCAGGTAGCTCCTGTCCATTTATGCAGCTCTTGGTGGAAACCCTCTAAAAGAAAAGTGTCAGTGTGTAGAGAAGACTGTAAGCTAAGAACCAAACCCTCAGAATATAGTTGGATTTGAGCATTTAAATGGGGCTTTCACAGTTGACGGGTCGTGGTCAGTCTTCATTCTGCCTGGCTACAGGCTGGGGAAGGTGCAGGCGTCCTGCAGACTAGAGATGATACTTTGTGTGTCATAGGTAGGAAGACATATCACGGCCATCTGATGGTCGAGGTATAAAACCACTGTCACCTCTATTTCTTATATGAAATAGCTCTTTCACGCAGGAGCTACTTTGGAGAATGGACTTCATTTTTGCTGTCGTTACTGAGCTGCTTCTCCTAGAGTGTTGAAAGATATCCGTGGACATGCCTGATTGCACTCCACCCTGCTGGATCCCTTACGGGGCCTCATGCAGCTGGCTTTGGCTGGGAGATAATATCCTACTGTGTGCTGGCAGCATCACTGAGAGGTTAATCTTCCAAAACTGGAGTTTTACCCCATAAGATTGTTGTAATTCTCTTTTTCTTCCCATGTCCATCTCTTTTGTATGTACCTGATATTTCTGTCTGATGTCATAGAGTTTGTAGCGGCTCAGTTCTTCTGATGCTTGCCTGTTTCTGGGCTTCTTCCGCATAACAATCGGGGACTTTTACCTGACAGTCTTTGTCGTAACCCTGCAGAGGTCTTAGGGAGAAGCATTTAGTCCTGGGAGTTGTTCTGCATGGTGCACTTTGGTTGTGTGCCGAATGTTTTTGCTGGTCTGCAGCAGTTTGGGAGCTGTCAAGGATCTTCTGAAGCTACACTAATATATTTTTCTACAAGGACTTCTTCATCATTAACGCCCCTGTGTTAGCGCTCTCAGCACTGCTTAGTAAGGCTCTGAGGACAAGTATGAGTGGCCGACCATAGCAGGTAGTTTCTGGAGCAGCGTTTAGTTTCACTTTCCCACTGTAGAGTGATGATTTGTAGACAGCAATGAAGCTGGAGGCAGTTTTACAAATATGTCTGTGGAATAAAAACTGAACTGTAAGCTAACTGGGCCACACAGTGGCACAGCGATTAGCACTGTTGCCTCACAGCAAGAAGGTCCTCAGTTTGATTCCACCATCTGGCTGGTTCCTTGTGTTAGGTTAGGCTGCTTAGGTTAACTAGAGATTCTAAATTACCCATGAGTGCAAATGGTTTTAGCCCTTCGATAGACTGGTGACCTGACCAGGGTGTACCCTGCCTAGTCCTATGGTAGCTGGGACAGGCTCCAGCACCCCCACGACCCTAGTAAGGATAAGTGGAAGAAAATGGACGGATCTAAACTGTGGTCTGACCAGCAACCATAGTTATCTGACTGTTAGTGAGCTGAAAAATGGTTAAAAAAAAAAAAGCTTTGCCACTCAGTAACTGGTGCTCCAACGAGTTTCTGACTTCACCTATTTCACTTCCTATAAAACTGACAAGAAACAGAAATAGCAGTGGGATGCAGTTCAAGTAATACACGATCATTTTGAACTCTCAAATTCAAGTCAGCGCTTCATTTTTAGATTTGTCTGAATGAAAACACACACACACACACACACACACACACACACACACACACACACACACACACACACACACACACACACACACAATTGGACAGTATTAGCGTTGAACTTCTAAAGTGTGAGATGTGTGGAAAATAACTCTGGATTTCTGTGACATCTACTGGAAATGTGAAGGAACTGCATTATAAATTTCTTTTTGTTTTTATTGCCCCAGACCAGTATAAGTAATCATCAACCACAACAGTGTAGCTGTTATTGTTTTCACGTTGTCAGTGTGTGTATGTGTGTGACATTAAAAAAAGCCCTCTGAAAGTCCTCAAATGTGCCTTTGGAGTGTTTAATGCAGCAGTACCCAGGAGACAAACACGTGAAAAAGCCCCAAACTCTTTAGGGAGAGCTTCTGAAACTAATAAGAATCGTTATGGTTGACAAAAATCCACCTATGCTGGAATTTCCATTGAGTGGACAAAGTAAAAACATCCTTAGAGATAGGATCTTCGTAAGGATTACAAAAATAAAAACATTTACAAGCAGACACCAAGTTCCCCATGAAATGCATAATAACTGAGACATTTTACAATTTAATGAGGAATAGCCCACCTTGATTTTGTTGGCAGCAACATAACTCAAAAAAGGCCCTGACATTAACCACATCAGCCCTCCCTGTGTTGTCAGTAAGCTATGACACATTAAAGGACATCAGCTGAGCATTTGCGCACTGGTTGCAGTCTCCGTGCACGAAAATAAGAAAACTTGTGAGAAACTCACAACAAGAAACTGTGTTGATGTGATGTGCTGGAAGTGAGACGGATGAAAGAGTTAGTTTAGGTAAGCTGATATGTAGCAGGATTTATCCAGACGATTAAAATTTGGCGTTTACGTGGAGATCCACGATAAATATTTGTTTGGACTTTTTTGGGTTACCGCTTTCTGATTCGTGTCCTGCTGCGCCCTCAGGCGGTGGGGGCGTGCACAACCGCAAATACTCCTGGGAAATGTTGGCGTTCAGTCACACTGATTGTATTAATGTGACATAGCTTCAGTTTGCATGTGAATTCATTTAGAGGAAGTCTCTTTTACGGCACTGATGTTCATGTGTTTGCAGACACACGCCGGTTCGGTGAGCTACAGGCGACGAATGAAAAGATGTAAGAGCTGAACCACCACAATGGAGCAGCAACGGCTAGAGTTAGTGTATCGATCCATTTATGGTCCAGTAATATTTGTTTTCATCGCTGTTGTCATATCGCGTTGTTATCCTTAATGATGTAACAGGCGTTCATCACATCAAGCCCTCATTGTGCGCCTTTTTGCCTCTGAGACGCTCTGATCTGAAGCGGCAGACCTTTAAACTCAAACAGAAGGATGTTTGATCGTCCGAAGGAAATGCTCTTTGGATTCAGCTGAAAATAAACGTGCCCACAGCGGTGACAGAGCTGGACTCGTCATGGAGACGCGGCTGTGTTCCAGATGTTGTTTTAGACTTCAGATCTGCGCGTAAAAGCTGTCCGTGAGTAACAAATCACTGCACGTGAACACTGTGGGATTAATCTCGTGTTAGGAGATCTAAATATATCCTTCTGAATGAAGTTGCGGCTGCTGCGCCACGTGCGTAAAATGCGCCCCGAGAATGTGGAAACGTCATGCTTTGATTTTCATTTGGCTGAAAATAAACAAGACCAGGAAACGCTGCTGCAAAGACACGCGCAGATACAGCCATCCACTTAACTAACTGTCCACAGACTGAGAACAGAGTCAGGGCAGAAGCTGTGTGGAAACTTTCTTCCTCACTTGATAGGAAAAGGCGTCATTAAATCATCATCACCGTTTACACTCACTGTGTTTATACACCACTCTCCATTCATTTATTGGTTATTTTTAATTTATGGCTCTTTTCCACAGCATGTCTTTGTCTTGTCTTCCTCCCCTCATCCCAACCGGCCAAGGCAGATGGCTCAGCCAAACCTGCTGGCGGTTTCTTTCTGCTAAAAGGGAGTTTTTCCTTCCCACTGTCACCCAAGCGCTTGTTTACAGGGGGGGTCGTATTGTTGGGTTGTTCTCTGTATTACTGTAGGATCTTTACCTTACAACATAAAGCGCATTGAGGCAACTGTTTTTGTGGCTAATAAAGTGTCTGCTTATTTTTATTTGTTCTCTAAATCGCGTGAAAATCATTTGCTAATGTTGCCTATATCACTAGAGATTATTAGCGTTGACCTTCTGATCCACTAGTTTGCTGATATATCTTGAGTTGCCAGCCAAGGAGCTGATGAACTTTATTATTTTAGTTTGTTAAAATTTTTTGTTCCTATTCTGGTCGAATTGGGCGTCAGTGTTTGTTTAGCAGTTCCACATCCAGGAAGTCAAAATGACCTGTCTATGTCCAAATATTCAAACTGTATTCAGTTTGAATGTTGTTATAGATTGATAAGGATCAGTTTATGACTTTTATTCACTGTTATTTAACTTTTGGATGATGGCATAAAGTCTGAGAGAGGAGGACAGAGGGATATGAAAGAGTGGAGATCTAGTCAAAATCACCAAAAATTATGAAAATTCTCACATTCATTTATGATGATTTTACATAATTAAGCCGTGTGCTGTACTGTAATCAGTCATGGACCCCCAACTTGATACTATAGTAATTTTTATGAGATGATATTTTTGTCTTTTTGTAGTTTCTAGTTGAGTAATGAGGAGAGAGAGGGGAGGGGAGGGGGGAGAGAACAGATAATGAAGTTTGCTGGAAAAACAAAAGTTACTTTTCACAGATACTCATTATTACTATTTTCATGGATACTTTGCATCTTCTTCAGAAGCACACTTACAAAATGCCAGTGCAAATTCTATACAGAGTATATTGAATGGTGGCATTTTACAGGATTCGTACTCTGTCACTCTAAACGTGGCTGAACACGATGGTGCCACTACGTTCATGTGACGGAGTACAAATCTGTTCTCCACTCGTGAAATTGGGGTACATGATGCTTTATGCTGAGTCTGCATAATAAAGGGAGGGTTTGTATGAATTCAAAAACTTTAATATGAAACATAATATTACCAGTTAATATTTAATATTACCAGTTAGCTTGGCTTACAGGTCTGTGAGCAGCAGGGTGATTTTCCATTGTCTGTACAGAATGATGCTACTTTAAGTGCTTGATGATTTGGTGGACTGCCTCTATGTGATTAGCAGTCTGAAATAATGTTTCTCATTTTGTCTTCTTTGCCACAAATAGTTCTTTAACTTCTTTAATGACTGAGCCTTTCCTCTGGTTTGATAAGGAAAAGCTCCACCCTACAAGAGGTGGATTAGATTGAAATCTCTGATTATTCACTCTGATTATTCTTAAACACTATAATTGGTCATCCAACTAATTAGATTAACATTGTGATGTTTATCCAACTGAATTGAGGCTTACAAATGTGAAAATAGTTGATTACATTTGCAAACAGCATATTCCATTAATATTAATTACAAGGCACTGCATGCAGTCCCCCTAAAAGTTTGAACCTAGAATGGCATAGAAAGTACAAAGATATAAATAAAAAAAAAAAGTTACATTTGACCTCTGACCTCTCCTTCAAGGTGAATAGATTGATCTAAAGTGATTATAATGTTATACAGAGCTATTAAAAGCTATTTTTCGTACTGGCATTGTTGTATTAACAACATATGTGAATATAGGACTGATACATGGGGATTTTAAATATCGCGTTACTTTGGACTTCTGGCGTCTTCTTCCATATAATATCAAACTTTCATTAAATGTGAAAGTTATAACTTTAAACATATTATTTAATGTTTCATTTAGTTCAGTTGTTAATAGCTTTAACATCTGACCAGCTCTGTCGGGTTCTTGGAAAGCTTTAACAACGGACACGGAGACACGAACCGCGGAAGCAGTGTTCAAAGTGGCAGAGAGGAGGAGCTGTTAGGGTGAGGATGCCAGTTTGGCATATTTTTATTCTTCTTCTTTTTTGTTGTTGAGCCTTTAAAAATGCGACCATGCACAATATTTGTGACTTGAAATCTGTAAAGTTTGGGACTGAGAGTCACAACGAGAGTGAGGAAGTTTAAACATGGTTTTAGGTTTGGCTGGGGTCCAACATGCACAATTAGGTGGGTGTTACAGCCCTGCACAGTGAAAAGAAACATCTAAAAACATACATACAAGTCAAAAATGGAAACCAGGAAACATGGAGCACTTTTTGGGTCTGGAAGAACTCCAGTGATTTTGACCGTGAGCCGTTGTTGTGCCAAAAACTGATTTCCAATGTTTCCGTGTGTTTTTTATGTGTAATATCGTTACGTATGTTGCTAAACAGACTTTGGTGAACAGGTATTACAAAGGGGTATATATAAAATTAAAAAATTACCTGTTTTTCAAGTATCTTTGTGACTGTGTTATTGTACTTACGTTATAATTTCTGTAACTGTGAGACATCTGCTGCTGCCTATCTTGGCCAGGTCTCCCTTGAAAAAGAGGTTTTTAATCTCAATGGGATCTTCCTGGTTAAATAAAGGTTAATAAATAAATAAATTATAATCAATCAGCTCCCTTTTGTCCACTTTATATATTTACAGAACTATTTTTGCATTTGTTGCAATTTCAGCTGTCCTCTTGGCCAGATTACTCTTAAAAGAGACATTTTTAAAGTCAACAATTTTTTTTTTAACTGCATACATAAAGGATACATAAAACTCACTGCCAAAAACTGATTGCGGCTTCTACCTTGTTACAGGAATGTTGTTTGTTGCTCAAGATGACGTGATATCATTCATGATACATTTGACATATGTTTCACATATTATACACCAACAAGTTATTTATAGCAGTTTAAATACAAGCAATCCGTTTTTGGCAGAACACCATCATTTGATTTGGGCCCGAGGAAGACAGGAAGACTCATGTTCGTCTCTTTCTGTCAGACAATTTTTTTCACGTCTCTGAATTTAAGCGACTTTTGCTTGGCTCATACTACAAACTTTTCTTCTTTCTCCCCTCAACCACAGAGCTTGATCTGCGCTAATAACAAGTATCCATCAAACAAGACACACACGCACAAACGCGCGCGCGCGCACACACACACGCACAGATAAGGAGAGGTGAAGTCTTCGTGGCTAATTCCATCTGTTCCTTCATGTTTTGTTTTCTCAGTGCACACAAAATAAAACACAGACGAAGTTGAAATATGGGAAAAAGTTATCAGCTTGATTTTTCTTTTCTTGAATGGCTAAACTTCGTTCAGCGTGTTCGTTCCGCTGGGCAATTATTACCATTCCCGCTGTGCGTAAATGGTTCGCTCCACCCGCAGTTTTATAAGCTCCTGAAAATCTCTTTACGCGTCACGGTGTTATCTCTGAGTCACAGCAAAGATGAGCTACGGAGACCGCTACACGTCGTCCTCCTATCGGAAGATTTTCGGGGATTCTCCGAGATTCCCCGTCTCTTCCTCTCGCATGAGCGGTGGGTCTCCGCGGGGCTCACCGAGCCTTCGATCCATGGCAGCGTCGCGCAACAGCGCGTCCTCTGTGACCCTGTACAGACGGGGAGGACGGACCTCCACCTCTTTCTCTACGGTGCCTACCGCCTCCCTAGACTTGTCCCAGACCTCCGTGGTCAGCAATGAGTTCAAAGTGATCAGAACCAACGAGAAGGAGCAGCTGCAGGTAGGTGTGATCACAGCCCGAGAAACGAAGAGGAGTTGCAGGAAAGAATGCGCAGCAGTGTAAAGGGGCCACCCCTGACGACGAGCTCACCGTGGACCGTTACACCTTACTGTTTACTTACCTGCGTAGTTCAGACAAGGTTGCAAGACTTAATGACAAAGAAGCAGATACTTCCCTCCGAGTTAGATGAAGACCAAAATAGAGCCCAAAGGAAAGTGACAGATTAATTCTGAAGGGCAGCAGACACATTCTGGACATGGATACAACAACTGCTAACACGAGAGCCAACTTTGTTGGCCAGTAAATAAATAAATAAATAAATAGATAAATGCGCCTGTTTCTAAAGGACTTTGGGTCAGCTTCTGTTGTTTAAATGTGTTATTAACAAAATAGATGTGACAGTCAACAAAAAAGCTTCTGACATTTTTTACAGTGCATGTTTAAGGTATAATTATTCATTTATTATCAAAAAAATTATTTAACATTATAGAGTGGGCTACATACTGAAGTTAGAGGACAGAAACAAAGTAACAAAGTGGACTGATTCTTATATAGCGCTTCTACTCTCCCAGAGCACTAAGCGCTTTATACAACATGCCACATTCACACAAGCACTTTCTTCTATTCTTTTAAGTGATTTCTAACTAACATTCACACTCCGATCTATGCATTGGAGAGTAACTTGGGTTAGTATCTTGCCCAAGGATATTGGGCATGCAGACGGGGGGAGCCAGGAATCGAACCACCGATCAGCAGATGATCTTCTTAAGCTACAGCCACAGGCAGCTTCCGGTTTGCTGCCTGTCATGTATTGAATATGCCAAATATTTTTTGGTAGTAAAAAAGTGTTTATTCTGTTGCACAGGGTCTCAATGACCGCTTTGCCATGTTCATCGATAAAGTCAGACACCTGGAGCAGCAGAATAAAGTGTTGGAGACAGAGCTGGTGACCCTGCGGCAGAAGCAGAGCGAGCGGCCCCACGTCGCTCATCTCTACCAGCAGGAGATGAGGGACCTGCGCTCGCAGCTGGAGGAGCTGAACAGGGAAAAGAACCGAGTGCTGATCGAGAGGAACAACATGGAGGACGAGCTGCAGGTGAGAGAAAAGGGCAGGTTTGAAGAGGCAAAAGGAAGAAGTTTCTCCTCTGTTCGAATTTGAGTTAAAACAAACAAAAACATAGACTGTACTTAAAAATGGACACAAACATTTAAATGGATGGTATTAAAGAGATCATCTCCAGCACAGTTGTTACAAAGGGGGGAAATAAGAGGAACTGCAGTTTTTAGCTTGATTCTTTCAGGCATGAAGGGGGCAGCTTATTTCAGAGCTAGAATCCACATTAGAATCAAACTTCTAGCACTTTCTCACTTCTTAACCCTGCTGTTTTGTCTCATTTTAGAAGCTAAGTGCAAAGTATGATGAGGAGGTGAGAGCGAGGGAAGAAGCTGAACAGACCCTGAGGTCCTTCAGAAAAGACGTGGACGATGCCGCCGCTGTCCGCCTGGACCTGGAGCGCAGGGTGGAGTCCCTGATGGACGAAATCGCCTTCCTCAAGAAAGTCCACGAGGAAGAAATTGAGGAGCTGAGCAGCATGATGGAGGCGCAGCAGGTCTCTGTGGAGGTTGAGCTCGCCAAACCAGACCTCACCTCAGCGCTGAAGGAGATCCGCAACCAGTACGAGTCCATTGCCTCCAAGAACTTGCAGTCGGCTGAGGAGTGGTACAAGAGCAAGTTTGCGAGCCTCAGCGAGCAGGCCACGAGGAGCAACGAGGCCATGAGGGCCAGCAGGGAGGAGATCAGTGAGTTCAGGAGGCAGCTCCAGTCCAAGACCATTGAGATAGAGACCCTAAGGGGTGCCAACGAGTCTCTGGAGAGGCAGATCTCAGAGATGGAGGATACACACAATGCTGAAGTCACAGCAATGCAGGCAAGCAAACAGTACCTTTAAAGCAGTCTTTTGTACATTATGTTATGATTCATGCATAAACCTACAGTTAAAGCAGAACTAGAACCACAAATTCCATGCAGTTTTTGTGAGACATAAACAGCAACCATAAGAGGCAGAAATACTGTGCTACTCATATACGCTCGCTGGATGAAGGATTATTCGATCAAATCTGAGTAAGAACTGAAACTGTAAAAAGCCAAAGTTGAGACAACTTTTTTTTAAAATCGTTTGGGAGAAATCCTGGAAGGAGGTCATAATTATCTATAAACCTGTAGAATAATAGGATTGAAAGTCTGCAGATATCAAGGTCAAGTTAATCATCAATTATGTCACAGCTTGAGTAAAGCTTTTGGCTAACATCACACACCCCGGTGTCCCCATGGTGTCAAGGATTTAGTAGAAGGAATCCAGCATACAGATAATCCTACAGAATAATTGTGATCAAAGACTCTCTGAAAGCTATTTTTTAAATACTCTCAGGGTTTACCGTGACATTCATTCAATAATTAGATCAGATTGATGGTGTGCCTGTTAATTAGAACCCATTTCTTATTTTTTATGTATCTCAACTAAAACCCAATCTGAACAACTCAACTGTAAACATAATGGAAAAAATTTACAGCCACACTCAAAGTTTTAGCTAAAGATAGGCTTAGCCTTGGTTGTTTAAACCCATAACTTCCTTACACTTCATGTAACTATTGCAAATTAACAGCCCTCAGCATCTTAGTGGTGTTCGCTTTATTAAATATTTTTCAGGCATACCTGAACATGACATGCACATCTGATTATCTCTTTCTCTAACTGAAATTTGGGGGCTTGGGTTTTATTTTTGTGTCTGCCACTACCAAACCCACCACTGACCACTGGAAATTGACCACTCATCTTTATTTGAGAAGATGCAATATTCACTACAATATAGTTCAATGAAGAAGAAAACTACCACTTTCATGTTTGTACTATTAAAAACGATGCTATGGTGGTGAGATTGTTAGCTTAGTTTAGCATAAATTAGATCATAAAGAAACAGGGGGACTCTGAGAGCCTCCTTATGAATCAGAAAAAAGGCATATTATTCAGTGAGCTTTAGAGATGCTAATAAAAGCATTTATTACATTTGGAAAGGTCCATGCTAGTTGGGTTTTTTTTTTTCATGTGCTAGGCTATGCAAGCTACTTGCTAGCTTTAGCTTCAGAATTAGCAACATTTTTTCCTCTAACAACAAAAAATTTAAAAACAAATTCACAAAATTATGTATTGAGGCTAAAATAGGGGGACACTTGACTATCTGTAAAAAGTTCTGGCTCTGTTTTTTGGGGAAATGAATATTTAAAACATGTGTAAGCTGTGGCACAGAGTTGACCTTTGGTGTGTGGTCGGCAGTCTAATCAGCCTCTGTGGCTGTAGCAGTTCTAGTGAATTAAGTCTGAATGTCTATTAGCTTAACATCTGACCTGCTCAGTCGGATACCGGAAGGCCATCTGGCTTTCACTGGCTTTTTACGGGCAGTAAAGCTTAGTCCAAAGGTTGTTGAGACAAAAAGGAAATCCCTTAATAAGCTTTAGAGGCGTCTTTATTACAGGAAACTACAGGAAAAAGAAATATCACAGAAAATGACTCAGAAAACAGAAAAAGTACGGCTACTGATTTAAAAAAAACAACTCTGTTTTGGTGTCATTCATTTGACAGTGCTGATATTCTACATCTATTGTCTCATTTCCATTGTAACAGGACACTATTAGCCAATTGGATACTGAGTTGAGGAACCTGAAGAGCGAGATGGCTCATCATCTGAGAGAGTATCAAGACCTGCTCAATGTCAAGATGGCCCTGGACATCGAGATCGCTGCTTATAGGTGCTAAGTGGATTCAAGAAAATGCAACCCTATCTTTTAGCTTAAAGAGCAAATAACATATGTATTGATTAAAGGTATTGCTTTAGTTCAAAGACCACGCAGAATAGCACTGTCTGATGAGGTTTTCCCAAAATAAAGTTCAAATAAACCCTCTTCAAGTTACATGTACTCCCTCAGTCTCATTGAAACTATAACTACGAATACATAAATATCGTTCCTAACAATTAATTGGCACGTCCATACAGTAGGGAGGCTTTAATTTACCCTCATACCAGTTGCAGAAAAGTAAATGTCAGTGTGTTAACCTTTTATTGAAGTTCCTCTGAAAATCAAACTGGCTATCTCTTGATGTACTCTATTTGTGTGCAGCTTGACATTTGTTTCCTATGATCCTATAAGGAAACTGCTGGAAGGGGAGGAGACCCACTTTAACTCAGGGATGTCCTTCAACTACACCTACCAACCTCGAGCCTCAACCAGCTCCTCCAGGAGGGAGAAAGAAGGAGGCGCGAAGGAAAGCTTCAAAGACGTCAGCGAGGATAAAGACGAGGCGGACATCAACTCCAACAACTGAAGATATACGGGGAAATCTGACATCATAGTTGTTAAGTCTGAAACAGACGTTTTGGAAGTAGTCTCTAAAGTCAGTGTTTTGAGTCATAGTCAGCATCCTGTATTTGACATTTTTGTTGTAGTTTTAAATATCTCCATTAACAACCGAAGAGAGCTAACATGACACTCCAAACATTAACCTTAGTACTAAATGTTAATGGGGAATCTTTCATTTTGCTGCTGCAGTTTCATGCACTCAAACCTGTATGAAATGAGGAAACAGACATTGCTTAGACTTGAAGGCATGGAGTTTATTTACCCACAAATTAAGGTTGTCAGTTCCACTTGGATATCACTAAAATGATAAGCAAATAAAATTACATGACTGGAACTGTGGTTTCTTATGATGACTCGAGGTGGCAGACAGATGTTATACTTTAATGAATGGAACAATAAATCTAGCTTCTCCAACTTCTTTCGTGAGTTTCTAACAATTATCAACAAGCTCCTAATCATGTGTTAAGCAAATAACTGTCGCCACATGCTTTCTATAATCTAATGCAGGGGTGGTGATCATAAGGCTTGGCTTTGCTTGGAAAAGACTCCAATCTGGCTCACTGCATGGCTTTGGAAAAATAGTTAATAGAAAATCAAATGATGGAAAGTTCATGTTTTTTTCACTACCTACCATAGAAAAAATATTTGTGAATGATTTTACAAGGTAATCTGGGCAACCAGAACCTTTTCTACAATTGTACACATTTATTTCTTACAATGAAAACCCAAAAAGTCGTGCTGGCATATTTCTTTCATTTACTATAGCTGCTTTGTTTTTGTTTGTTTTTTTAAACATGTAGAAACACAGATGCAAGGTTAAAATTGTCCCTTTTCTTATATTAACCTCCTAGGACCTGGCGTCCACAAATGTTGACATCACACTTTGGGTTATTTAGACCAAAATACTCAATTTTGCTGTACAAGGGCCTGATATCCACTTACGAGGACATTATACTGCTACTGTTCTAGCAAAATTTTAAACGAATATCCTCATATGTGGCTCTTATTTTTGTTAGAAACAAAAATTGGGCAAAAAAAAAAAATCTGCTTCTTTGTTTTTACATTCATCAGGACCCAATCAGCCCAAATATCAAATAGAAATTAAAAATGCATGCTGTGGAAGAGTTCGGGTCTTAGGAGGTTAAAACATTTCAGAGACTAAATGAGCAGTTAAACCTCTTTACACTGACAAAGAGGAGAGTTTGACTTTGAGACAACAGTTGTGATTTGCCACTTTATATATGACTGACTTGAACTGGAACGGTCCACTTTAAATGCAAAATGAGTTTGACGTCCCTGATCTACAGGCTTTTATTGCACAGTATGTAGTGGCAGCATGTGCGTCACTGGTGGAACATTGACACTAGTGTCATTTCCCCCATAGGAACCATGTAGGTTAGGTGTACTGTTTATGGACAAGTGGATCCATAGTGTAACGCTTTACACGTTTGCCTAACGACAAGCAATTTCACAGATTTGAGCCCAGAAGGAGACAAATGCTTTTGGATTTTTCATAGGAAACTACTTAATACGATAAATTATAAAATCTGAACAATTTAAAATGCTTTAGTCCATCCATTCATTTCTTTCTAAATCTCTAAAAACAGAGACCAAGGATGAATCAGGAAATATTTCTCAGTTGTGCTTTTATTAATTCAACCTGACAAAAGCAAGTACAAACATTTTTTTTACCAAAGACTTTATACAAACTCCCTTTAAATAACTGTTTTTGTACTCAAAGTATTTTTGAGCTGATCAGTTTTTTCTATTAACAGCAGAAGGAAGTCAACAGCTCTTAAAAAACTATCAAGCTCTAAGAAGCAAGCGTTAACATACATAAATCTTTGGTAGTGGCAGTCCTTTTCTTGCAGCCCTTTAAATCACAGCTTTGTAGTCAACATAAATCATTAAAGACAATCCCTGGGTTGCAAAAAGTTGGGTAAACTAGACAGATGCTGCCTATACTGCTATAGCAGCTTTAAGAGTTTCAGATCCAGTCACAGTGGTTCAGTCCAGTTTCCGCTACAGAAACAGTAGCAAACAGTTTTAAACAAATCTTCAAACAACAGCCTAGCAGGAACAGAAATGTGTCATCTTCATTTATCAGGTCAAATTCATGTTATACACGTGGGTACCAAGTAGTTCAGATGGATGTCATCTGTGTCCAGCAGATTTGTGGTAACTATGAACTAAAGATAATCATCTTGTTTGTTAAAAATTCAATCAAAACAGTTCATTTTCCAGTCTGCTCAATGAAGAAGTAATACATTAAAGTTTGCCAGGTGCCAAATGTGGCTATGTTCAGGTTTGAATTTTATATGTTTTGTAATCAGCTAGCAACAATTCATTAGAGTCTAAAATCCAAGACCTTTATGAAGACACGAGTCTTATAAAGAGAAACAAAGACCAAAATGTCAGTTCAGCAGTTCAGATCATGGCTAAATCCACGCCTCATATTTAAGACTGGGAGGGCAGCACCAAGCCAAAGTGTAGCACCAACAAACCGTCCTGGAGGAAAGACAAACAAAAGCAAAGTGATTACTCACAGGATGATAACCCCCAGCCTTCTGTAAAACTTCCAATGTTATTACAGGTTAGTCCTACTACGTGCTTTTCTGGTTCTAACCTGTAGTGCATCTTCGCCCACAAAGTTCTGTACTTCTTTGAGTGACTGGTAGTGATCTAGGAGGTGATCTCCACAAACCACATCTACCTGCCGGACACACACAGACAGCATTACAGACCATCACAGTGATTCCAAGCGAGAACATTGGGTAAAAATCAAGGCATTCAATCCAGACCCCCAAGCTGAGGTACAAAATTCTGGATTCGCAGTTTGTAACAGATCCTGACAAAGAAAAAGACCTTCAGGAGGAGTGTGGCCATATTTATCAGGAGGAAAGGTAAAGTCTTTAATTTCAAGAAATCTGTACCAACTGTTAAACACGATGGCGAAAACAGCTTCAGTGGTTTAGATCTAAAAAAAGTTCAGGAAGCCTTGAGAAGGCTGAAGTTGGGACCTCAAACCTACTCACAATACAAAGCCTGTATATAAGTCCCAGCTGTGCTAGCAAAGCAAGCATTTTAATACAAATCCACAAATCCTGCGCAGAAGACAGGTCAAACATCCTACCAGTTATCTTACCACAAGTATAATTTGGACACTTCTCAGTAAACGCAAAATAAAGAAAACTTTGCATCAAATTCATGAGTTTTCCCCCCCTCAAAGACATAAACATACTTCAAAGAAATGATTCTAATAGCGACATCGCCTTGACATTTCTCAGTGTGTAAACTTTGGAAGCAGGACGTAGACACCTGGCAGTTATAAATTAAAGCGCAACAAGATGTAAAAGCTAAGGTTGAACCTCAGATTGTTGGAACATCTCCTTCATTAAAAAGTGACCTGCAGGTTTGTCCAGACAGGAAACCTTAGTGTCACACCGAGACCAGGAAATCAGTGTAAGCTGCTAATCCTCTCCCCTGTGTTACGAAATACAAAACGCACAAATACCTTAAAACTCTGATCACACTTAATGTTTCTCTTCTGGAAATGAGGACAATTCTGATATTAAGTTTATATATTTGCAGCACAAATCATCTCCTACTGCAGGTTCACTACTCTGAGACAGAAATATGGTATCACTGTTCTAATAACTAGACTCTAATCAGATTACAGTTGTATTTAAGGACTCTCTGTTGTCCTTTAGAAGCCGGCAGCCTGCTGAGTTTTGACCTGAGCTGCTGAGTCGTCAATGTTCAGCTTGTATTCCCTGACGTGTACACGTGCACTCCTCATTCCTCTTATATTTTGATGTCTGGATAACTTTTCCACTTGTCTCCCATCAAGATGAACCGTTGGGAAGTTCTCATCAGCCAGTGAAACCGAAGAAGCCTCATAGAAGAAATGGGAAACATCCTCCAGACAATCCTGATAAACACTCAATAATTCTCATCATACGGCTTTTAGCAGAACTCAGACAGACAATGTGTGATGGTAGTTACCGGGTTACAACAAGGACCCTACAGCGCCACCAGACACCACTCCTCTCTCTTGCTTGGGCATTGTTTACCTGTGCTCAGTTTTCAATGTTCTCCAATGAGTTTCTGTATTTTAAACTACTCGACTGGTCTTCTCTCTTGTTTAATCCACAATGTATGAGTATAACATTATACATGTTATACTCATGTATAACAAACAAACGTATAACAAATGAGTCACCCTCGACATCCCTACTTACTATCAAGATATGCAGAAATGCATCTCTTGCCCCACTGCAGCTAATAAAGGGTCCGGTGAGTTTATGTCAACCAAATATCATTAAAATAAACTGCAGGAACAAATCAGAGCGTTAAAAAGCCTTAATGCTGTAACATTCCTGGAGTGCAGGTTTCCATGCAAAACAAACCGATTCAATGTGCATCATCCTCCACAGGTGTATGCTGCCCTGAAGTGTGCAAAATGATTGAGAATACATTTCTTTATTGGATCATGCATTTCCTGTCTGCACGCCCTTTGACAGCCCTGTGGGCTCATAGATTGTTCCTACTTTAGAATAATATCCACACACTTGTTGTTCTCTTTAGTGTAGCGCTAAATTCTATTACTGTCCTGCTTCCAAGTCTGTAAGTGTGCAGTCTTGCACCGAGCTGTAAGCCTGGCAGATTCACCTGGCAAGATGGGCTCAGCTCCATCTTCCTCCTGATGAAGAGCTCCACGTGGCGAACGGTGGCCTCACCTGACACACGGACGTACCGCCTCTCCAACGGCTAAACGGAAAAAACAGAAACTGTATAAGACACATTTATAAAACCAAGACAACATTTTCACCCTCTCAAACTCTGACACCGATTTCTTGTTGTTAAACGTTACACTGAAACTGTAAGTGAGGTACTTTTTGCTCACTGTTTCT
Organism: Maylandia zebra; assembly: GCF_041146795.1. Classification (NCBI taxonomy): domain Eukaryota; kingdom Metazoa; phylum Chordata; class Actinopteri; order Cichliformes; family Cichlidae; genus Maylandia; species Maylandia zebra. The sequence goes on along the minus strand of NC_135179.1, from coordinate 29,397,629 downwards.
TGTAGCCTAGCCATGTCAATGCCCCCTCCCACCCACATAAAACCCCAAACTAATGTTACAGTAAGCAGGCTTGAAGTTAGTGAGGAACGCGCTGCAGCTGCCAGCATTGAGTCCTAAAACACGGGAAAAGATTGAACCATTTAAACTTTGCAGCCTATAGATATATGAGAACCACAAAGGAAAACATGAGACACAACTAGCCTTTAACAGGTCCTGAAATCAACGGCACATAAGTGTTATAATCATCTAAAAGCCTTCATATTAAAGACTTTACCTTGTAGTTGCAGATGCCCTCTTCAGCCCTGAAAACAAAGAAGAGATTCAAGAGATGTTCCAAGTTTTTGGCTGTAAAGAAGCTGTCAGTTTGAGACAGTGGAACCACCTGCTGGTATTTCTATGTAACTGCACAATAAACCTGAAAAACCCATGTTTAACTTCATTCATCTCAATCGTTTTTCAAATCAGATCTTTAATGTAGGTCAGATTTGAGTATCTGGATGTCAACTTATCTATAAAACAAAAACATTAAAATCGCGTTCTGCTTGACCTGGCTGCAACTGACGCCGCTACCAGATTTAAGCAGCAGGGCTGAAGCACTGTCCAAATATGACTGAAGCACAGTTCAAACCACCTCCAATTGGTTTGGATTTTTCTAAAAATAGTATTTCATTTATTTTTTGTTTTTTCCCACCAGTACAGCCTTTTTCAATTCAATCAGGGAGCAATCTATAAATCTGCCCCCCAAAAAAGATTTGGACAGAGTGTCTAAAGAAAGCCTTGAGATGTGGAGCCAAAAACTAAAGGCACCCATCCTTTTACGAGTCTCTCATAAAAGCATAAAAAGATCGTCCACCATCCTGCTGACAGCAGTAACTGCTCTAATCAGGAACCACAAAGCAGTGACTGAACTCTCAAAACAAGAGCTAGAAAGACTGACCACAAGTAAATTGATTGGGAACAGTGTTATTCTCACTAATGATTAACAAATAATAAAATAAAAACAAACAACCATACAGTACAAATGTTTACCCAACAAATTCCAGGAGCAGAGACACATCCAGCTCTGGAGGAACGGTAAACACAGACTGAGGAACGTTGTCCTTCTTCTGCCTCTTTGTAACAGCAGGACATGGAGGGGAGACGATCACTGCAAGAGAGGAAGGAGAACCCTCAGCACTGCTGTGCTCCATCTTTACACTTACAGTTCTTGATCTGTAAATCTAAAAAGCATTTTTACTCGTTTCTAGTCTGACATTACTACGTTTAAGGAGTAACACAGGCTGCACAATTATAGCACAGCTCTAAAAATGTCAACCCTTAGCACTCCGTCTATCTTAAAGTAGCCCTTTAACGAATTCAAATCAGGATATGAGAGCTGACAGAGCAAACATCCACAGCAACAGAAATTACAGCGATACATCAAATTTGGATTTTGCATTTCAATCATAAGGCATCAGCAGCAGAAGAGAAAAATGCTTGAAAATGAGCGAGAGGGGGGAGCGCTGAGGCTTCGGGCTTCTCTTGGAAATGTGTCTGTGTTTAACATGACAACCCAGTGCTGTCAAATTATAAGAGAGAAAAGAAGAAGAGCACAGCAGCTCCTCGTTAAACACTAAACTGTCAAAGGTCATGTGGTCAGTTATTACTTTAGCTGGTACTTACATACTGTATATTACAATGTATTGGCCTTACTACACTTCAACAGTTGAAACATGTTACCTGGTTTTGGTACATCCAGTCCTCTCTCTTTGTAAAAGCTGCACATTTGTTCTCTTTCAACTGCATTTTTGGGGGGAGAAAGAGAGAGATCACATTAAAATGTGGACTGGAAAATGCAGCACATCAGTTATGCTTCATATGCCTGCATACTCACGCTCTTCCAAGAAGGGAACCATTTTATAAACTATATCCTGAAGTTGTCTGTCAGGCCTGCAGGGAAACGAGACAAACCTGTGAATCTCATATCTCAATGCATACTCGTATTAAACATGGCTAAAGTTTCCATTGGGGAGGTCAATGCGTGTTCAAGTAGTCCCTGGAAAAAGGCGAGCATCCCTTACAGCATTTTTTCACTAGTACCTACTCAGCTTGAATCGGTTTTAGGGTTTTTCATTAGGTGGTAGCACCTGGTATCAGGTAGAGCAGGGCGAGATGACCAAAAATATTTATCACGATATACATTTGAAAATTTGCGATAACGATATAACTGATGATATAATTGACACTAGACAAAATACTTTACAACTCCACAACTTTATTAGTGCAAAAAAACAAAACAAAACAAAAAAAAAACAGCTGTTTTTTTATGTGCATTAAAGTTATATAAAAATGTAACAGTGCAAATTTCTTGCTGACAGTTTAACCAAAAGGCATTTCCAGTGGAAACTGGCCGACATATCCTCAGCATAACCATGTATAATATCCACAAAACTTAAAGAGCTTATACACACACAATACGGTAATATTATGTTGAAGCACAGTACGTATCACTCCGCGAGGCTCCTGCCTACGATAGCCGTAATGCTCCGACAATCCATCAAGCATTGCGGCTTCGTAGCTCAGCAAAGTCGTACTAAAACATTTGACAGATTTTCGAGCGCCGTGTACATAAAATCGTTTCGAGGTCAGTAAACACAACCAGAACTCATACATAAGGCACACGGGATTATAAGGGGCGCTGTCGATTTTCAGAAAAATCAAAGGATTGATTTTAAGTGTGCCGTATTTTGCAAGAAAAACACTGTAATAACGACGGCCCGCTAGCGTGCTCTACCAAAAATAGTGCTTTGTTGTGTATCTGACGGTCGAAAGCTAAACCAGTTCCACACTGAAGTTGCAGCATTTTTACAAACCACTTCTGCTTCATCCGTTTCACTCAACGATCCGCTTTCGCCCTCATTCTCTGTCGCCGCCATGCTTTTTCCACCATGTGCGTATGAAAACAAAGGCACTGCGCATGCGCGTTTTACCCATTTTCTATCGCGATATTTCTTTTTTTTTTTCGTTGCCCAACATTATACAGGTATTACCGCCAACGGTATGATATGGCCCAGCCCTAGTATCAGGTACCTTTTTAGTGCCTACTCAGCCAGGGTTCCACGTGATTTGAATGTTCTGAAATGTGACATCAAAAGACTGACTGGGTAGCCAGTGGCATCATTCAAGTCATGAGAGCGACTCCATTTTTGGAGACATTTTTGAAACCCGGCTACACAAAAGCCAACACTGTGCTCCCAGAGTCTGATAAAAATCATAGACAGAGCAGCAGGTATTCCATCACCTCGATGTCCTCCATTGTTGTGTTGTGTTTGTGTTATGTACAAATGACGTAATAAGACTTTTAGCCGCGTTGCTATAACAACCCCATGCACATTTAGGAGGTACTCAATTTTAATGGAAAACAACCAAAACTGAGTCAAGTTGACACTAATGGAAAAGAGACATTAGTTACACGTCTCTAGGCTCAGGCTGCTGGGGTCACTGTGATAGACTAAAGCACTCATTTCTTCTCCACTCCCCTGATTTCAGTCCTGTCCCAAAGTCTTGAGCCACCCTTATTTCATCATATTCTGCTATGAAAATATGAAATCGTTCCATTTTTTTAAAAAAAATGTGCACATAATGGTTATTCAGCATATTAAGCACTTTACAGATGGAACTGCATGGCAGATCAGCCTCATACGATACAAGACAAATCAACATGATTGGCTGAAACGCAGCACCAAACCATGACAGGCTGTAAGAACTCACTGCTGTACCTCTCTCCTCACCTGCTCCGTACTCTGTACAACCATCTGAACCAAAACTGTCTACTGATAGTACTGATCTGGCATAAAAATCTGCCAAATCACAACATGAAGAGCTACTCTACTACTGACATCTGACCCACGTTAAACTCATGGACTGAACATACACACACCCACAATGGACAACTGTACCCTCAAACACACAATAATAACATGGACTGAACCACCACTCACAACCACTAGCACTTTATATAGCCTCTGTAGAAACTATCTACACCCTCACTTATCTTAACTGCACTACTGTATAGCTCTGTGTAAATAATCATTCTGTACATTCAATAATCTTTAATCCTACAACTGTTTACAACTTGCATAGTTCCCATTTCTGTATAGCTGTATATCTCAGATTCTGTAAAGTTATTTATTTCATATTCTGTATAGTTTTTCATATTTATATCCTGTTCATAGCCTGTACATAGCTTGTACTCACTACAGCCTTTACATACTTAGTTATAGAATATTCACAACATACTTCATACCGTGTACATTATAACATACCATAATAGACCCATTTCTGTAGTATACTTACATATCTATACTATTGCTAATATATATTGTAATATATCTATATCACTAAAGCACTTCTGGATGGATGCAAACTGCATTTCGTTGCCCTGTACCTGTGCATGTGCAATGACAATAAAGTTGAATTCTATTCTAATTCTAATTCTATTCTACTCGCTGTGCTGACCCCTTTTGAAAAAAGCACCTGAAAGTTGCTTAGATGATTCCTATATGACCAAAATAGTCAGACTCACCTGATGTTGTAAAGAGGTTGTGTCTGATGGACAACAATGCTGCATGTGGGACACTTGTTGCTGTAGAAGAAGTGCTTCACAATGCAGCTTTTGCAAACTTGGGGAGGAAAGAAAAAGCACAAAAAATACTTTTCAGACATCAAATACCCATTTCTCACATGCCCACAAAATTTTTTAAGTATCATTTAAATAAATCATTTACAATGCAAACTATGCAAACAGACACTGCTTCATATACATATTTCATGTATTTGTGGCAGTTACAAGAGTTTTGCACAGCACTGCATAAATGCTGATACCACCATTATTCCCACCACATTAAATCATTAAACGCAGCAGATAAAGATGTAACTCACATGTGTGCAGACACTCTGTGATGGTGGTGGCATCTATGAGGAACCCACAGCAAAGGGCACAGCGGATGTATGGATAGAACTGATTAAGGGGGAGCGTGGGCTGTGGAAATATAAACAAACCAACGTAAATGATTACATGATTTAAAAAAAATCACTATAACCTTATAATTACTTTGCGTCAGCTACTATTTATATTAACGTGTACATTCCGTGTAGTGCATTGTTCTGCTAAGTTCAGTGGGCAGGACAGCTCTTGAACAGTAGATATAACTGTCAGAACAGCATGAAAAGCCGCCTCCATTATGAATAAACAGCAGGAAAAAAAAAACAGGTAAACGCACCTCGTCCTCGGAGTCGCTGTCTGATGCGTTCGCTGACCCTTCATGACTCGTGCGACCTAACGGAGGCGATGACATTCCCGCTTCAAAACCCTTCACTCGTCTCTTTTAGTTACGGCCAAAATGGAAACTTAAACAGCTTCCTCTGGCTAAATTTCAACTTTGCACTAACGAGCGACGTTTTCTTTAAGGCTGGCTAAACTTGTTTTTAAGTTAGCCACGCTCGGCTAGGCGGCTAACGTTAGCTGGCTTATTACATGCAACACCAGAAAAAAAAAACGCACGTGAAAGCGGCAACCGTCTAGCAGCTAACGTTACTGAAAATGACTAAGTAAAAAACATCCTTCAGACGTACTAATGCCTAAAAGTTACATTTAACATAAAACGATATCACGTCCTAACTTAATGCACTTTGTTGCTTTCTTCATGCTCATATAAACAACTCAATTTCCCTCGCTCGTGTTCGGCGAATGGCGACTACATTACAACTTCCGGTCTGGGTACTTCAAAATAAATGTCATCTGACCCTAGACTTGAGCATAAATTATACATAAAACCTACTATTTTCTTTATCACTAATATATAATTAATATACTGTATTGAATATATAGTGGCTCCCAAGTGTTCTTTAAAGAAACTTTCAACAAACAATTGTATGCCTGTCTTTATGTGTTTAAGTAGCTGCTGTTGTTAGAAAGCAATTGAACCTTCACAGACTCTGACTCGTTAGGCAGGTTGACATGTGCCCGTGAATGACTCTGAAAGTGTTGTACCGAAGGGTTGACTGCGCTGTATGAGATACTTATGGCTCATGGAAATGGACACTTTGTAATGAATCAGTGAAATTCCTGTTAATCCTCCTGCACAGAAATTGGCTGTAATTCAATAGGCGAACAGCAGAGGGTGCTTCTGAGACAGTCTTCAATGAATAGCTAGTAAAGGAGCTGAACGGCTAAACTAATTACCAGAGCTCCATCCACACGAAATAAAGTCCAGGCAATGTAGTGACCAGAGATCATAGATAGAAAGTTAACTATAGGCTGCTGCTTGACTGAAACGTGGCAACAGCCTATTGATTTTGTTTCACTTAATGGCTCTACTCCATCTGAGTTTGTTTACATCTGTCAACCTCGCAACTCCGGGCGGCCTCGCGATAATTCACCACAAGCACTGGAAAGTTCTCCCTGTCACCCTTCCACTCATTTGATAACGTCGCTACTTGGATCTACTCCCACTATTATATGTACTGTGTACCGGCCACCTAAGCCAAATAAGGATCTGATCATAAGTTTATTTCTTTTACTGTAAATACAACAGCCTCAAAAACCTGTACTCCCCGTGACATCACATTTAGGGAAATTAATAATATTAACCCTGCTGATCTTTCATCTGCCATTTATGATTTTCCATTTGTTCACAGCACCTCATCCCCAGATGAACTTGTTTCTCACTATAATGTCAACCTCCACAACCTTCTTAACATATTTGCTCCACTTAAACACCAAACTGTCTCATTTTCCCGTTCAGCACCATGGTTTACTCTTAACCTGCGCCATCGCAAAGCTAAAGGACGCCAAATGGAACATCTGTTCAAGAAAACTGGACTTACCATACACAAAGAAATGTATAATGATCATATCTGCATTGCTTCAGCCAAATCTGCATACTATTCTGGTTCAATCAGCTCTAGTAAAGGTAACTCCAGGTCTCCCTTTTCATTGTTTAGTAAAATTACAAAACCTCCGGACTGATTCCCCTCTCATATAGACTCTGCTGACTTTCGCAACTCTCTTATATAGTTTTTCACTCATAAACTGTGAGGTAGACTTTCTGTCTTCCTCCCAGTCATTTTCATTTTTACTCTTCCCTCCATAGCTGATGTATCAAATCTTATTCAAAAATCTAAATCATCCACTTGTCAGCTTGACCCTCTTCCCACTGTGTTAGTTAAAGCTTGTCTTCCCTCACTGGCTCCTCTCATAACTAGTATTATCCACTCTTCCCTTAACACTGGAATTATTCCTCTCTCCCTGAAAACTGCTCCTGTCACTCCAATTCTCAAAAAGCCTGCTGCAGATCCCAATAATTCTGATAACCTTCACCCTATATCAAACCTCCCCTTTATTTTGAAAATCCTTGAGAAAGTTGTTGCCTCCCAGCTTCACTCATACCTCAATGACCATAATCTCTACAAACAATTTCAGTCTGGTTTCCGCCGCATTCATAGTACAGAAACTGCTTTGTTAAAGATTACGAATGACCTTCTGATGGCAGCTGATTCTGGTCTTTTAACCATTCTCATCCTTCTTAATCTTAGTGCGGCATTTGACACAGTTTCTAATAATATCCTCCTGAACAGATTAGCATCCATTGGCATTAGTCACACCTCCCTTGCCTGGTTCACCTCATATCTCTCAGACCACACTCAGTTTATCCAATTTAATTCCTACTCTTCAAGTCTCTATCCTGTTTCTGCTGGTGTGCCCCAGGGTTCAGTATTAGGGCCTCTTTTATTCATTATCTACATGCTCCCTCTTGACCAAATATTCCAAAAATATAATATAAATTTTCATTGTTATGCTGACGACACCCAGCTCTATATTTCCTCCAAACTTAATTCATCCCTTCCACCTACCTCCCTCTTGAAGTGTCTTATGGAGATCAGATCTTGGTTCTCCTCCAATTTTCTCAAACTTAACAGTTGGCGTGTGTCGTTGGCACAGCCTCTACCTTAACCAAATCTCACAGTTTCCCCATTAATATTGAAAATTTCCCCATCCTTCCATCCCCGCAGGTAAAGAGTTTGGGTGTCATACTTGACAGTACTCTCTCATTTCAGCCTCACATTAATTACATAACCCAGTCTGCATACTTTCACTTACGTAACATTAACCGACTTCATCCCTTCCTTACTCCCTGGGATGTTGCCATCCTTGTCCATAGTCTTATTACTTCCCAAATCAATTATTGCAACTCCCTCCTATTTGGTCTCCCCAGGAAGTCCCTCCATAAACTTCAACTTCTTCAGAATTCTGCAGCTCTGGTCATAACTCGTACTCCCTTTAGAGCACAGGTGTCGAACTCCAGGCCTCAAGGGCCGGTGTCCTGGAGGTTTTAGATGTTTCCTTGATCCAACACCGCTGATTTAAATGGCTAAATTACCTCCTCAACATGTCTTGATGTTCTCCAGAGGCCTGGTAATGAACTAATCATGTGATTCAGGTGTGTTGACCCAGGGTGAGATCTAAAACCTGCAGGACACCCCTGATTTAGAGACTATATCACCCCACTTCTTCAACAGCTTCACTGGTTGCCCATAGAAGCCAGGATAAACTTTAAAATATTAGTTCTCACGTTTAAGTGTATTCATAACCTTGCCCCTCATCTCTGTGATCTGCTTCATATCACCACAGTTTTCCGCTCTCTCATCTGCTACACACAGCCTCCTGCGTTAAGTCACCTTTGTTTCCATGGTAACATAGAGATAAGCAGTCCTAATGGAGTTACACGTTGCACTGATATGACCATCACAGTTAAGACATGCTGTTATAGATAAACCAAAGCAGCATTTAGAACAGACCTTACATCAGTGTTAGGGGGCCTTGTGTTAATGTAGCACCTCTCTGAGGAACATGAACCGGAAGGAACCACTGAACAGGAAAGTAAACATCACACGATCAGAAATAAATCTGTAGACTTACAGAAAGTACTCTCAGCTTACTTGGACTTTATCCTGTAATTTTTTAAAAAACAAAACAACAAACAGAGCTCGTCAGCTAATTCACAAGAAAGGTTTTTTCTGTCATTTTGTGAAATACCAACAGTAAAAACATATTTTTCTATTTTTTAACGGCTGAGCTCAATGATCTCTCAAAACAGGAATTGTTTTCAGTTATGTCGTCGTTTACCTGTAGGAAGTGTATTTCAGCAGAGATGGGAACTGATAAGAATTCAACCATCCTGATTCCTTATCAGTTCCCCGGGTTCTCATTGGCTCCACTCTCAGAGTCACCGTCGTCACTAAGCAGTATATCAGGCATTCATGCAAATTAATTGCTTGCTGTGGATGTTGTCTGTGCACATTGGAGCTGTTTCTGCTCTTATCAGTGTTGTTGTTGTTACTAAAAAGTAACGCAGTATGTTAAGTACCAACTCAAGGAGAAAGTAATTCATTACAGTACTCATGACATTACTTTCACACTTCTCCATAAGAGAAGTGAAACACACTGTGTCATAACTAGCATTTAACAAAGTAAACTTATAGGCCATAGGCTAAGCCTACAAAAATCCCAATCCTAATGAGAACACAGATACGATCTTTCTCCTGGTATTTAGATATGAAAACAACAATAAAAACCAGCAAAAAGAGAATTTAAAGTGCCAGCAGCCTCGGTGCGTAGCTGCAAATTAAAACGTTGGAAAAAGAAGTTGCAGAATTCAGTTTTCCAAGGACACAAATCATACTGTTCTGACAGCCACCTTTCTGCAAACAACAACAACAAACAAAAGGCATTCCCAGCTGTACTTTGTATGTCTACAGTCAAATATGTGAAAACCACTTTTCTTTTCATGTCATGACTTTAAGTAACAGTAAGGCATTTTTACATTCACGCGTCACTTGAGTCCAGAATTGCTGTTAAATAGTTGAACAAAACTCATCACTCGCCCTGGACGTGTGAGTCCATGTTTTCTATTTCACAACATGAAATATTATTTAGAATATGAATGGGGTCTGAATGCCAAAATTAAGTTAGTTCTGCTGTAAGGTGCAGATTTGCATCATGTTGCTAGGAAACAAACTGGTTTGAATCAAATTTATTTTCAAAGCTGTAACGGTGTCTTACTTTTAGGATTTCTGTCACAGGCCTACACTTGGTTACAACTCTGCTTATTTTACAAATTTGTTTTTGTTTTTCTTCAGTTGACATGTGACCAAATCTGCACTCAAAAGCTGTATTCTGAAATTACAGTTAAGTTTTGATGCATAATTGCAATGGACGCCATCAGATATGAAAACTGCTATGCACCCAGTGAGGTTTCCAAACAGACGGTTCCTTCAGACTGGAGAAATGTTGAGTGGACCGACGTACGTTTCCCTTCTGCTTTCTGAGGATCATAACAGGACGTCAGCTCTGTGCTTTGCTGTCTGACTCTGTGCTTTACTCTGACAGAAAATGAAAGTCTATCTGAATTCTGACCAAGCTGTTACTGCCAAGGATCTGCTCAGCATGTTCTCATCTTTTGGATGTGTCATCTCTGTTCAGGTAACTGTCTTACAAACGTGCTTTAGAAATGCAAAATTCACTTTCATTTGCTTCACGATTTTCCTCTCGTACTTCAGACGATTGTGAAAAACAATCACAGATACGGGATGGTGCATTACCGCAGTGCCGATGAAGCTGCCGTGGCTTTGAGGGAAATGAAGAGCAGCACCAAAGTCTTCTTCGTAGCTCAAGTAGGCATCAGGGAGGTCAGAGAGGGCCCCAAGGATAAAAGATCCGAACGTCCCCATCGAGCACCACCAGGCAGCTGTAGTTACCGCCCACTGCACAGACGTCCCATTCTGTGGGAACCACTGTTTCCAGCTTACAGACAGGTAATGAAACATTTGGACTCCCACAAAAAAGAAAAAAAATCTTAAGGTTTGTTTTTTATGGCTGATGATGGATGTTTTGATAATTTTATGAAATCTTTTGTTTTTCTCTCGTCAGACTGTGTCTATTGAAATTGATAACCTCCCACGATCTTGGTATGAAAGAGACCTGCTGCTCAGCCTCCTCCCTCCGACCACCATTGATGTAAAGGTGCTTACTCTCCAGCATTTAAAAGCACTGATTCAGAGAAATACATATGTACACAGCACTGAAAGTTTTAAATACTGTTTCTATTGTTTTAACATGTATGCTCTGTATTATGACCGTGCAGATATTTAAGAGAAAAGCCTGTGTGGTCTTGCCGGACTTCTCCAGTGCCTTGAGGCTCAGAGATTTGTTAAACAGTGCCCTTCACCACCTCCGCTTTATCTTTTCACCTCGTGGAAGACGGAGGTGCCCCACAGTGAAGATATCAGCAGCCGGCACCGTGCTCTGCTCTCGGTGACCTGTGACCTCTGCATGCTGTTACATATACAGATCAACACAAAAGCAACAATAACACAACTTCAGTATAATAATAAATGTAAATGCTGCTGTAGAGCTGGACCCATTATTTCTGCATTACATGTGTTACATGATTAAAACCAGAGAAAACAGGAGCTTAAAAGATGGGAAACAATAACACAACCAACATGCACAGTGATCATGGAACCTGAGTGGGATATATTAGAGAGCAAGTGGCCATTTTTTCCTCAAAGTTGCTGTGCTAGAGTCAGTAAAAAGCAAGGTTTCAGAATACACAGAACGTCACAGTTTGCTGTGTACTGGGCTGCATAGCTGCAGACCAGTCAGGCTGCCCATGCTGACCCCTATCCACCACTATGAGCACCAACAATGGGCACTTGACCATCAGAACTGGACCACAGAGCAATAGAAGAAGGTGTCCTGGTCGGATGAATCACGTCCTCTTTTACATCACATACATGCCTCGGTGCATGAGCCTGTGTGTAGGTGGCGACTGCCTGGTACCAGGATGCACCGCGGGAACAACACAAACCAGCGGAGGCAGTGCTGTGCTGGGAAAACTTGGGTCCTGCTGTAAAACTGGGGTTAATGATTGATGTGGCATGAGGGGGAAGTTGGCAGTCACTGATCTGAGTAAACAGAAAGCTTACAAAACAATGCCCCACTAGTGACAGAATTCTGGCTACCTTGCAACAATGCCACCTAAGTTTAAATGAGCCTAGGAACTCTAATTTAGTTTCTGTTCCACAGGGGAGAGAATCGGAATCTTTATTAATCCAAGACAATTAGAACAGTAACCGACTGAACTAAATTAAATAATAAAATATATTATAAAGTTTACAATATATAAGAAATAGCTGTGATATATATAAATAGCTCAATTATAAATATCCAGAATATTACAGAGATGAGATACATATGACTGACATTTTACTCTAACCTGTCAAACTTTATTATTTCTTAATTTCACTGAAGAGCATGTGCAAAAGTAACTATTGCTCTGTGTACTGTGCATTAGATGGAGGAGTTGTACAGGCATGGATGACTTCCTGTGTCGTTCTGTGGTGCATTTGTGTAATCTCAGTCTCTCACTGAGCGTGCTCCTGTGACCGTTGGCATCTGCAACACCCCACCTGCCGCCCCAGCATGCAACAGCATAGAGGAAGAGTTATCACTGGCTCCGATTTGAGAGTCACGACCATCTCTGAGCAGCATATCAAAGACATTACATTTGTGCAAATTAATTGCATGCTGGGTTGTCAAATGTTTGTGTGTTGGAGGTATTTCCACTCTTTGTTTTATTAAAAATGGAAAAAACCCAACTTGTTTTTTTTAGTATACTTTTCAGTTAACGAAAAGACTCACAAACAAGCTGCAGCTTAAGGTATTGCAGTCTTCAGCTGCAAGGGATTTTCATCCGAGTAAAAAAATAATTTTTCCATTTTATTTTTGTTAAAAACATTAAACTAAAGCTGAACTTCAATCACATCTTCTTTATAATCCACAAAGTCAAAATAGCAACAACAGTGAGTTGTTGTTGAGTTGTGTGACATCGGGTTGCCTCTGTGTTTTTTTGTTTAGGGAAGTGACTTCTGGTACATCCCTGTGCTGATGATGGAATACAACAGTCAGTTCCTGGGAATGAAGAGGCAGGAATAACAGTGACTAGCTTGTGTATTGTATATCTGAGATCATGTGACACATGTTCATTTTATGTGAACCATAAAGTACAATATGTATCATGAGTAGATGGATGTATTATCCTTTATTACACTCTCAAATACGATAAAGTTTTTCTTCATCCTCCTGGTTTATTTGTTTTGTTTTCTTCGAGTCAGGTTATGCCAGATGTGGCATCATCTTGCAGGAGGATAACAATCAGCCCATTTGCTGACTGAGAGACTACAGCCACTTAGAGTTGTGCACCCAGAAAAAGGAAAGAGACATTAGGTGAGTCACTAAGCCCAGAGATTTGATTGCTTATACACGCATGGATGCCAAGGAAACAAAAACAACCATTCCAGACAAAGACGAAAACATAAATAGAACCATATGCTCTTTGATATCTATTTATAATTAAGGCAACAAGTCATGTACTGAGAGAACCTGTGAACCAGCTTATCCCCTCCCTTTGCGATTATCCTCTCTATCTTCTAATCATTCTCTCCACTTGCTGTAATGAGGTAATTTGTCTGCAGAACACTGAATGCATGCTGATATCTGAGACTTCTTGAAGTTAAATATTTACTTTATGAGGAACTGTGGACTACTTTCAGGGCATGTGGGAATATAGATGTTAGAACATTTGTAGTGTGGTGTTTTGGGGACTCAAATGAAATTTCTGCCTTTTCAAGTGTCTGCAGGTAATCCGGTTAATCAGTGTCAACAATCAATAGTTAGCATCTTTGAAAACCTTTTCGTGACACAATTGATGTGTTCTTGCACAAATACCCTGATGTCATACCTGAGCAGGGAATTTCCAGACATTTGCTGACTCTGTGCAACAGCTTTCTTTTGTCTCTGCTTTTGTGTTGTGCATATTTATGCAGTAAGACGTGCATCTTTGTACCTGTACGGTCGCTTATTTGTCCCTGTAAAGACCCTGTAGTAGACCAGAAATTCTGTTTATGAGTTAAGAAGACTTAGATGTAAACATTATAAACTGGTCCACCCCAAGGATCGATCCCCCGGCACAAGCAGATTATAATGTATGCGGTGAAGAGCCAGGAGGACCTGTGATTTCTAACTCCTGGAAACCAAACAACCTCCGGCTAAGTGGATGGCACAACACAGAAGAACTACCTCGTTGGGTCAGGACTCCACAGTCTGTTACACCTACAGGCCAGTGGGCACTTGTTCACTTGTACACATCCTAGACAGGGAGGAACGCTGGTTTGAGCGGGACGTCAGTGAGACCATTTACATGAAAAAAGGAAACACACACTTCTGAACTGAGGAGGGCGCCCAAGTGTACATATGCAGCCATTTTCCAACTCTCTCTGTAAGGCACTCATGACGTTTGATCAATGGTCGTGACAGTTTTCATATTATTGATCATTAAACTGACCTCATGGCCCAATGCTAGTCAGTGGTGCTAGTTTCTGTTAGGTTGGGGTTGAGACAGGTTGATGAAGCTTGCAGTCAGAAGAAGTCACTTGGATGAGAGAGGAAATGTTTCTCCCTCTGAAAACATTACAGATGAACAGAATCGACTGTCTGAGAGTTCAGTATATCGTGACTTCCTGTAATAAATACAGGCAGAAATGGTGATATGAAATAATCAGATTGTTATTACAGGCACACCAGAACTTTGAAGCTGAATGCTGAGGTCAGTATGCTAGCAAACTAACAGTAATAATGCTAACATTACTAATGTTTCAAAAGTAATGTTTGCTATTTTAGTTTAGCATGTCAGTGGATTAGCAGGTACGCTGATGAAAATAGCCTGTAATTCTTTTGATATGTGGCTGCAAACCATTAAGGCTTCTTCAGTTTGCTGGATTAAACCAAAGAAGCCTCTTGGATGAAAGGTGAAACCAAAAAGAGGTCCAGCTGCTTTCATTTCAAGCATTTAAGTCTACCATGAACTTTATGACTGAGAACCTACACAGACATTTAGGCACAAACCATAAAATGTAACACAGATTAAATTTTTGACTGAATGAAGGTGCTGGATAAACGTCAACAGATATGTGAATACTTTAATTTTAAAGTAATCTGGATCCCCACTGGGGACCAGTTATGGTTTTTACAGCATCCCATAGCGGTACAATAATTGTCTGGTTTCTTCAAAGCTCAAAGTGTTTGATGGAGAGACGAACCAACAGGCTGAGGTTGTCAACACCAAAGACACTGCTAAAAAGATAACAACAAACTGCATTTAAACTTACACAGAATTATTGGTGGGTACATTTATATAGCACTGATAAGGTGGCACCTCATTGGTTATAACACTGTGATTATTCTGTATGAGGACACATTGTAAAAGATCAGAGTTGCTAAAATATAGCGAGAGTACCAACAGGCTTTTCTTTCATATATTAAAATGACAACATAGAAATAAACAGTTTTAATTGTGTACATGTAACAAATCTAGACAAAAAAAAAAGACGTGGGTCCAGACAACCTTATCAAAAAGCTGATTGTACTGAATATATTTTAGAAGTCAGAAACTGTTATAGTTACAGTTTACACAGTACTTAACCTGTATAACATGGTGAACACAGAGAATTATAATTATGATGTACCTCACTTGTTCTCGGACAGGCTCTTTCATGTCACTGCAGTCCCTTCTTACTTTAGCAAGTGTAGCTCTTCACACATGGGGAGCTAAGATTGCCTTAAAGATGAATTAGTTCATGTTAGCACTCCTGCAAAAGTGCTGTGTCATCACAGACTCACAGTATATTTTACTGAAACCTTGTTATGATTTTTTTTTTAAAGAAGAAGAAGAAGAAACAAATATCAAAATCAGGTATATTTTAGTGGGTGAGTCACTCGAGACATTTGGGACATGGCTACCTTCACTCAGCTTGGCAACCCAGTATAGTACAGAGCTGACTGAGAAATAGTAGATACACCTGAATAAATACACCTCTTCCTCTTGTTAGTTCAAAATAATCCCATTTCCTTAAGTTAAATCAGCCCCGTGGGTCATTTTGCACTTTCTTTACAGTCTCTGCATTCATCATCATCATCATCATCGTTGTCGTCTCATCACACAGAGACAAAGGAGGTTCAGATCTCTTCATAACATTGTCAAGAGACTGCACTTTTTTTCTCAGGCTCTATGAAAATGTAGCAAACGATCAAAGCAAATCATGTTCACAAGGAGCTGCATGTCATTTTTGGGTAAAGTAAAAGAACAAAAAAAACAAGCAGACTGGAGTTTGTCATACAAACATTTCTCAGAGGCAGAGCTGCTCTGAAGGCAGAAATAATCTCATTAGTTCAGTTATAGTAAAACTATATTATCTGACCCCACTTGATCAACAACCTGAAGCAAAACTTGTGTCTATATTAAACTGGAGCCTTTTGAAGTCTGAAGTTTAGACTTATGTCTGACAAGTTTCACTTTCACTGTTCACATGTAGCACCGACTCTTCCACCATAACCAGCAAACTGAATTTCAAACACGAATCGTAACAACTTTGTCATCACAGGTTGATGAAAGGAAGCATGATTTGTGGTCTGAGTTATTGTTGTTTTTGTTGTTTGTTTGTTTTTTTGACAAAACTACATGGATGCTACATTTTTCACTTCAAATCCAGTTTCTTTTTCTCTTTTATATTACAAAGTCTCTTAAATACTTCATCTGTTTTTAGTGGGCTTTGCATTGTATGCATCTTGAAGGCACTTGTCCATTAGTTTACACATCTGGCTTGACTGTGTTAAAGCTACAGTGGACAAAATCGTTTTGGCAACAATGAAAAAAAAGAAAATCGATAACCTCCCAGCACGCTGTAATCCAGCAGTTGCAGAGGAAAGTGGACTGCTGCACTTTCTCTGGGTTTTGTTTTCAGGCTTTAAAAAGCTAGCTCATGATCGGCGAGGCAATCCGCACAGACTGGAATAGCTGATCGCCAAGAGGTGAAATAATAATTCTGTGACCACACCATTAAAAAGTAGCTTTATTTAAATCTGACTCCAGATTATCCCACTGTGAAGTGCTGCACCTCTCCCTCCACGTCTGCTCCACTTGGATTGCTAACTCTTGGTGTGCCCATGCTCACTGAATCTCTTCCACCTCTGTTCAAAACAGTCAAACCTCACTTGATGCCAGCTGGGAAAAGAGGACAAACTTGAAGAGAGCCAAAACTGAAAAACTTAGTGCTACCTTTTGACCTCATATGCCTTTTTGGCCTTAAACAAGTCCTCCACTAGAAACTGCTTTCTGGTCTCTGGGCCATTCCCAGCTATGGTCGATAGTGATGATCATCGCTATCATGGTTGTGTTAGTTTGACTTTAAAAAAAGTCTGTTTTGTGTCTGCAAAGCTAGTCATGAGTGGGTGATCCAAACATACCCAGAGCACTTGGAGCTGTGCATGGCTGCACAAAGGGAGAATAACACCAAACTAAATCAATAGACTCTAAATTGCAAGTGTACACCTTTTATCTAAAGAAATGAATTCCAAGCAGGAACATGCAGGACCTTCAGGTGGGAGAGAGAGGTTTGAGTTCTGTGAATTCAATGATGGGAAAGCCATATGAGATGGCTGGTTATTTTTGAACTTTCTCCTTTTTTCTGCCTTTGGTTGATTTCAACCTACTGCAACTCTATCATGAATGCCGTGTACATACAGATTAAATGTGGTTACCATTCCAATCTCTCACCTTATTCAGTTTGCCGGGAATGTTCTTTGGCTTTCCTTATTTACTCTCATATCTATATTTATTTTCACTTTCAGAAGAGCTCTGCCTCATAAATACTCACATTACTAAAAGTACTGTGTGTCAGATTGTGGAACAGGATTCTGTACAGTGACAGGTCAATTGACTGAAGAGCCGTGGAGTGCTGCTGGACGTACGCTCCACTCTCAGACCTCCAGGAGACTCTGAGGCACTGGTTGCTGGTGGTCAGGCTGGAGGCGACAAATGGGCTTGTTGCACATGGGGCACACGCTGCGAATCTCTAACCATTTTAGCAGACACCTGCATAAATGTGGATAGACATGAGGCAAAGACACAAAGTTGCAAAGTTATGTGAAAAGGTTCAGTTTTAACCACGTAGCATCCATCAGATCACCAGAGAAATACTTAAGGTTCCATTTTAGCAACATGTTAAACAAGCACAGTCCCAGAAGCAAGATCATGTTACCTTTTAACTCAGCTCCTTTACATGGATTTTGGCCTTTCAGCTTTCCTATTTTAAGATTTAAACCTGAATACACCAAGTAGGTGAAAAGTCTATATAAAAGGGTCAATATGAACTGAACCTACCCTGCCCCAAAAAAGATCCCTGGCGACCCAGTGATGGTTTAGTGGTTAAAAACACAACAAAAGAGAAATACAGGAACAGTGACAGCTCACACACTTTGTAAACAGCATGTACATTCCAGAAGCTGGTCTAAAACTGCTGCTGTTATTGTCACACCTAAGCTGCAGGGTAAATTCAAGGCTCAGTTACAAAGGTCCTCCTGTTCAAACATGCACGGTCAAGAGTTCTTAGAAATCTGGTAGTCATTTCCTGCGAGCGTTGCTGGGCATCTTTTTCCAAATTCTACGGCCTCGGTGACTGCGTCAGCTGCTAATTGAAGGCAGAGACCAGCAAGAAATTTGCACATGTCGTTTCTCCAGCTGGTCGAGATCCTTGCACATTTCACTAAAACTTTTAAGCTTTAAAAAAGACGAATGGAGCCACGGTCAGGCAGTCAGCTTAGGTGCATGATTACAAGTTTGTGAAACCACTAAAACAAATGAAACATGTTTTGAGTTTGGAGTTTTCGTAACATGGAGTCAGTTGTTTGCTCTCATGAAGGTTTGATAATTACCATGGAATGATGTACTAAACAACTTACTTTTTGTGAAAAGCATGGGAACACGGGCACACTCCAAGCTCGTCCCTGCTGCGAAACTCTTCCAAGCACACCGCACATGTTTGCTGAAAAGGCCAAATGACGGTTTAATTCAAAATTCAAAACGACTACCTTTTTTTTTTACACTTATTGTGTAACATCTGGGTGTGATTTCACAATAGAGACCATCTTTTCATTCGCTCATTGGTAGCTTAAAAGTTACATTAAGATATAGCAGTTACTATAATTTTTCAGAGATCTTCCTGAAGCTCCTGAAGCACACATTTATTGCTAGCAGTGAGTACCTCGCCTGTTTCTCTTGGGTGAATAACCACAATACCAATTTTGGCATTTAATCAGTTATTCGATTGCTTTACTTTTCCAAAATCTAGTTACGCTTATTATGATGTATCAAACTGCTAAAATAATGAATTATAAATACATAACATCTAGCACAAAGTGGTAGCTACAGTCATGAAGCCATGCCCGTGGAGCACCTGTAACAGCCATAACTTAAAGTAAAGTCTGCAGGACTTTATCAGTGGCTCCTACACAATGTGGCTTCAGTTCACTGAGTTTTGTGGGCATTTGTTTATGCACAAAGGTCCTGTCACAGCGTGTCAGCTGGGTTGAGGTCTGGACTTTGACTGGGTAACTTTGATTCTTTTCTTTTTTTACCCATGCGGGTTGTAGATTTGCATCTGTACCTGGGATCACTGACCTGTTTTATGACCCAGTTTGGGTCAAGCTTTATCTGTCAGACAGATGGCATATTTGACTCAGAATACTTTGGTATACAAAGGAGTTAATGGCTGACTCAGTGACTGCAAGGTGCCCAGGCCCTGTAGACTGACCAGATCACTAAAAGCCAAATGTGAGGCAAAAACTGTTTTTGTGTAGGAGAAAGCGGGATGACAACGCTGAAAAGTAGACTGAAATTTGTCACATCGAACTTGAAAATAAAACTCCAATCAATTGTGCATGTTACCAGATTGTAAATTACTATGTATGGGCCAACTATGCACCTGTTTTATTTCACTGCTATTTCAGCAGTTTGTATGTTTCACTTTTGATTAATCTAAATCTAGATGCCAAATCCATAGATTGGCATACTTTTTTCAGCCATATCTGACAATTTTTGCCATTTTTATCCAATTATGACCCCAAAAATCATTGTGTTAGTTCACACCATAGTTCCCTCCTGTGGGAAAACGAAAAATAACTCTAGCAAAGAAGACAAAAATTCTTTCTAAGAACATACTGCCACTTCATTTTTGTTGTAGAAGTTTGCATCATATTCAACAAAATCTGCTAGTTACATCTGATGACTTGTAACATTCGCTGATGAGTATGGCATCAGACAGGTGACTATCTGACTATCATAAAAAACCTTCCCTTCATATATACTGGGTAAATGCTAGACTTTAGAGTCTATTTAAAATGTGGCTGTTATTTACTGTCATAATTTCAATGAAGCAGTACAGGTGTACTTAGTTTTTCACAGGACTGCCTAGATTACTCTGAGTGAAAACTTTCACATGACTGTAATTGCTGTAGCTAGCTAAACCTCAAAACCAGCAGCTAATGGTTAAAAAAGTAGTTCTAAAAGTAACTGGCAGGTTTTACATAATGTATAATGCTTTTACATGGTCTCCTCTTATTTGACCTTTAAAAATATGATGGCATTTTGTCATAAGAGTCAAAGGAGTAGGATGAAGTTTACACTTATCTGATCCTATCCTATATTTACGCTGCAGTCACACCAAACAATGGTTCCCTATTTCTTTGGTTGAATTACAGATTTACTACAGCTCAGCAGTAAATTAGGCTTCCATTTAATCCCTTTATTTGGTTTTGCTTTTCACAGTTTAAATCACTTAACAAAAAGGATGTATAACAAATATCTTTTAAATAGTTAACACTGGCTCTGGTTCCTGTTCATCTCAGCCCAGTTTGCCCCTTTAACTTACACCAAGTAGGCTCAGTTTCTTCTCCGCTCCTTTTAAAACAACCTGTTGAGAAGAAGGGATTTGTGTAAAATATATACATATAAATGGCAGTTCTCTAGAAAAAGCGCAAGTGTAACTGGATTACAATTTGGCACTTGTCATATTGGTCACAATATCAATATATTACCTCGTTGTAGCCGTACTGCCCTCTAGCACCTCGTCGCCTCAGTCTGTGAAGCACAAATAAGAAACATATTATTATTTAGATACATGAAAGCTCTAAACTATGTCTGATGCTTCCACATCTGTCTTCACCATTACAAGTCTTGTCATGCTGTAGGAATCAGCTGGGATAGTACTTTGAGCAGGCCTGGAATTCACACAACGTGAAATTCATGTATCAGCCTGTCCATCCACTCTTGTACTGAGCAGAACTGTAACTCTGTCAGGAATGTGCGCTTGTAGGAAAAAAATCTGGCTGAAATTCAGTTTTACTGCACTGATCACAAGCTGTGTAAAGCATAAATAGATTAGCATTATTTTGGGTTTGGGGAACAAGCAAATAGCTAGTTCACCAATCCCTTACTAAATTTGAAGGATAAGTAAAAGCACCTTTGTCTCCAGGGTATCTTCGCTACACCTTTGCTAGTGAAACCACAATATGACTGATGAAACATGACTTCATCAATCCATTTACACTGACTTTTTCCAGGAATGCTAGTGCTTGAAAGCAGCACCCTGTCCTAAACCTGTTCTGTCAGCACTTCATTTTGTCAAACAACAATGTTCCATGTATTTCCACATAATGCAATGACAGCGGAAAATACTATCTCCTAATGTTCAGAGTCAGCCATTAAGATCTGCTCATGTGAACCCACCCCATAATATAATTTAGCTTGTTTCAGCTGGACTGATAGTTTCATGTGACTCATTTCAACTCCCATATGAATGCCAAATGATAAAAGATGATACGAAGAAATGAGTCTGGCTGTGGATGAAACACAGTTGCAAGAAACTGAGAAATAAGATGTTTTGTTTTGTAACACACTCCAATATAGGTAAAAAAAAAATCCTGTATAAGTGAATGGAGGATTAAATATGTCTTGGAACTATTTTTGATTCTTTTGTTATTTGTATTTGTAAGTTAGGTGTACAATTCTGTCTACTTAACAACAGATTTTATGATGTTTATTAAAAGAGAAAGACCCATTTACTATTTGGAATTAGAGACCAATTCCGCTGAGAGTCTGACAGACTTAGAATGAATTAATGCACATGACTAAATGGTGACTAGTTCATAGAAACACACAAATATAAGAGTTTTGTAGAGCTATCTGATGCAGGAGCTCTAAAGCTGCACTGCCTTTTGTCCTGTACCTGAACAGGTAGCAGCAGAAGATGAGGCTGAGCATGAGGATGAAGAGGCCAATGCCCAGGATGATTATGTAGACGTTGAGCGGCAGTTCGTGCAATGTTTCTGATGTCATCTTGCAGTAAGGATCAGAGTTCTGCAGTCCGAGGTTACATAGACACCCTAAGAGAATAGGATACACACAGAGGAAAAAGACTGCACCCAGTGTATAAACTACCTCAACCTGTATTAAAACAGCTAGAGCAACACAGTTTGGCTCACAAGAAAACTACTTCCATAACTACTTGCACGTTAGTGTAAACCAGTCCCACCACAATAGCTTAACACAGCTGATTTTTTATACTAAGGAAATTTGCTTTAATGACATAATAAACATTTTAGTTGTTCAGATTTATGAAAAGGTATTTTGAGCTATATAATAAATACCTATAGCAGCAATCATTTATGAATAGTTTCAAATTAAAATACAGTTAATTATTAAACTGGATCATTTTATAATATCAGTGTATAATATTTCCATAATACGTTGGTAGTGGCCTGTATGTAAGGCTCACTGTTCATATATCTTGACACAAAGAACAAGCCACTCATGAATATAGTGTTGGTGATAATGCAAATACGGATTCATGGTTTCTCATGCCTGATTGTATGGCAACACAATAAACAAAGCTATTAGTCAGCTAATTCAGCTGTGGAATTAAAATGCCAACAGAAATCATTAGGAAAGAAAGAAAGCATGCTTGCTTTTTCTGCACAGAATATTTATGACCTAAATAGTTTGCAAAATTCATAAAGATGTGGGAAAGCTTCTATTTAATTTTATTCTGAACAATTTATGTCCTTTGTCTGTAGTTCTGAAATGACCCTAATAGCCCAATATGTTATAGAGACATATATATATGTGCACAAAAGGAAAGGAAAAGCTAATATACACAATTGTTTTTTAATTTTTTTAAACAATTTTTTGCAATGCTTCATAACTATACTGTTTAACAGGTTCTTTTTGTTCTCTTCAGACTTGTCACTAGAAAACTCTGATGAACCAGATGTACCCTACTTGCCCGGCATCAAGTGGCAGATAAATTTATCCCTTTGCTAGGAAGCTAATGCCCATTTACCTAGCTGTAATGTTCGAACTTTTATTTTGAAATCACCGGATGTAGATAGGTACGCCGGCTGTGTGTTCATGTGCTAGCTTAGCAGTTTACAGTTGCGTGGATGCTTGTTCTATATATACGGAATAAAAGAATCAGTATGAAGACTCCGAGGCGATTTCTTCATAAGCAGTGAAGACACAACACTAGCTATTATCTTCATATCAAAACGTTGCCATTAGCTACTTAGCTAAAGGCTATGTAGCCTTAGCTAAAGGCTATGTAGCCATTAGCTTGACCAGAGTAGTAGCTAAGAGCTAAGGACTGATCAACGTGTAACATTTAGCAGCTACAACCAGAACTTTTCTCGGCAGTTGTTGGACAACAAGTAGCCTAGAGTTGTTATCAGTTGTTAATGTTGCCTGCATTAGCAAACATTTTAGCCTTTAAAACCAGGCTGTTAAACTTGTTTCAAAAAATATACTAGTCTGGACTTCCCATGTGTGTCACGTTGCTATTTTAGATCAAGGGAATGAAGGTCAACAACATAAGTTTAACACCTGTGTGTATAAACACATTTTTATGTGAGTATTAGACCACCCAGCTCCACCAGAGGTTTCGGTTGGGCTCACTAAAAAGAGCCGGCTCTTTCAGCTCCGAACCGGCTCTTCAGGTTGTTTTGTTGCTTTAATTAATTTATTATTAACAATAATATAAAATTATGCACAAAAGGAATTACTAATGTACAAAAAAAGTGGTTTTATTTATATATGTTTATATATAAATATATGCGGTGGCCCCTAGAGACAAAACACGTACAAACTCCAAAACACATTTCTAGCATGAACTGAACTTCCAAAACAGAGCTACCTAGATCACTTAAATTACACAATTGAAAGCATGAAAGCATATGTGTGTTGTTTATGTATTTATACACAAGCATTCATATATAGTCAAATAATTTAAAAAAAAATGTTAATTTACCTGTTATTACCACACACCAAATCCGGTGGTTGGTACTTGCTGGCTTGTGTAGCCACTAGGTAACAAAAGCTCAACACTGCCCCTAACATCCTGGAGCACTTCTGTTGTCTTTTGTACGTGTTTTGAGTTTTTATGTGCTTCTGAGTTTTTACATGCTTTGGAGTTTGTACGTGTTTCAGAGTTCGTATGTGATTTGAAGTTTGTATGCGCTTTGTCTCTAGGGGCCACTGTAAATATACGTTTATTTATTCACTCCACATAAAATGTAATAAATAAATCATATAATACAAAAATAAACTATTCACATTTCAACTTTTAACTATTTAAATTTTCAGCTTTTTCCTTTTACAAATTTAAAGTGAAATACCACAAAACACTGCAAACCACAACACAATTAAATATAAATTATAATATGAAAATAAAAAGAACATGTATATTCTCTGTCATATGGACCTGCATGAATAAACTTTCTGAATCCTTTGTCCCTGGCTCTTTCTGTCTTTCCCTCCCGCTCTGTTCCTGTGCTACTGAGCATAACTACCGCCCCTCCCCCCCTCTGCCCAGCATAAAGCACAAGGCTCGCATGTTGAGTGAAGCGGGAAAAAAGTGCGAGAGAGGGTGAGAGAGAAAAAACAAAACAACAAAAAACCCACGGCTAGCGATAAGGAGCCGGCTCGCGTCGTTCATGTCAAACACCCGGCTCTAAGAGCCATTTCGTTCGCGACCGACCCATCACTACTCCACAGTGGATGTAGGGTTGGGTTTTAGGGGGTGCACTCTTGTGTCTGTGCAGTCTGTAAAGCCTGGCACACGAGCTGCACACGACATCTGTGTAGCCTCTTGTCTCAAATTGCAAACTGCTTACCCTGTTAGCATTCTTAGATAGAGTGTTTGAATTCAGGGGAAAGTTGTGGGAAAGTATTGTGGGATTTTGGGGTCAGATTTTTGTTTCTGGTGATGTTTGCTATCCTCATGATGAAGACAGAGAAAACAAGCAGCTTTCCACACCCTAAAATAGACCGACTTTAATATGAACTTTTATATCTCTCCTTGCATCACAAAGGAATGTGTTCTACTTGCTTTTTGGCCCAACACCCCTTAGTTTAGCTTGGGGAGAAACAAGTTCTTAGCCTGAGGGGTTTGAGCAAGGCACTTTTCATTCCATGCAACAAACGTCAGGTTTAAACCACAGTAATTAATGTTTTCACAAGACTAAAGTGCAAGAAGTTAAGCTACAGTGGAGGAAGTCTGGTTCAGAAGTCACTCTCTAATGGACAAGGGTCACTGCAGCAGGTGACAGTCTCAGGGGGTTTTAGGAGGAGGGTTAAGGAGGACGTCTGGACGAAGGAGGTAATCTTAGCACGATGCTAGTAAATCATTGATAGTGGAGCACTAAAGGCTAGGCTACTGTGCACATGCATTAGTTGGGGATAGGCTTATATCATTGTTAAACATGACTAGTTTTATTTTGATGTGTTTTGGATGGAAAATTTGTAGAAATGTGTAGCATAAAAATCTTTAAGATGATTAAGTAGGAAAAACTTTTTTGCAGTCATTTTTTTTAAAATTATAAAAATAGTAAAACATGTTGTGGCCTAGTTGTTACTGTTGTCATAACTTCATGAAATCAGGATAGGGTTGGGTCAGCTCTTCACTAATCTAGTGACTGGAAAGTCCTTCCTCACCTCATAGTAACAATTATATATAAACATGTCTTACCTACAAACAGCTTAATAATGTATAAATCAGTTGCTAGAAAACACCAGTAGCATTATCCAATCAAAATCAGTTGACTATGTATAAGGAAATCGTGGTGGAACAGCTTAATATAACTCTTTTAGGAGGGCAAACTGGCTCCAGGTCACTTACCGTTACACCAGTGGACAGGATGCATCAAATGTTCATATAGCAAACCCAGTAAGCCGTTCCAGTATCACAAACTATGATTTGCACAACTTTTCTGGGATTGTTTCCAGCACTGAAAATGATGTCCGCCTCCAGGTTCCTCTTATACCTGTGTTAAATCCTTGTGGTCTAGAGTCAGTACACCTGATCAGAGACACCTAGGACCTTGAACACAATGTTTCAGTCTGCTGGGATGATTTTACCCCATGAATGTCATAAAAAACATCCACTTATGTGAGATTTTGACTCCCAGACGGCTGCGAATGTATCAGAGGTAGAAACTAAAGTGCTCCTTTGTGCATTCCCCACAAATGACAAAGAATCCGAGTTGTGCTGATGAGAAGACACCAATGTCACTGACAAGACAAGGAAATGTATTCCAAATCCCATACAGCACTTTTGTTATGAGCCTCTGGCTTTGTTTCCCCCTTCAAAACACTGTGACAAGGCTGTCCTTCCCTTCCTCTTCTTCTGTTCTCTTTTCCCTTTCTTCTCACTCCTCTGTCCGCTCCTTTTAGATCTCCACGCCGCTTTCGTCCTCTCTGGCTGTGAAAACCTGCCGTTGCCAATTATGGAGAGACAAAGGGAGGGACGTGGACGGGTTCTCCCGGCAGCACAGCCAGCCAAGCAGGCAGGCAGCCTCTCAGTGTTCCCGTGGAAAGCAGCAACTCATCTCTTCCCCCGGCTTCCTGCTGTGAACACAGAACACGGGGAGGTATGTCAATGCAGGAAGACAATGCAGCCAATGGTAACTCAAACCTAGGGTCTCCTCTCTCCGCCTGTGGTTTCTTTTTTTTCTCTTTTCTTCTCACATTCACTCTCCTTCCTCGTCTCTCTTCCCCACGTTCTCTGTCTAAAGGTCTCAGTTTGTAAACAGATCCCTGCTCATGTGATTTGCTGTCTGCATCATAGCTCTGCTTTCACCGCCCCCTCCTTCCTCCCTCCTTCCCAGCTCGCCTGCGTGCCCTCCTTTTACCCCTCTGGGTTTTCCTTCCACCCACTCTCTCCCCCACCCCATCCCCACCTTCCTATGCAGCTGCAAGCTATTATTGAAGTAGCTGCAGAGCAGATGGCAGACAGGCAGATGAGGGGAAAGTCAGCGATATGACAGTTGAAAGATAGTTTGATTAATTAGATGCAGTGTTTTCCACTGATAAACAGCAACTCGCTTTGTTTATGCAAAACTCGTAACCCGAACCAAAGGGGAATTTTGAATCCCTCAAAACTTCCATAAGCCAACTTCCAACTGAACTAAAAATGTAACTGCCTCTGGGCCCTTGCCCATGTATAAAAATAGCTTCAATAAGCTCAATAATCGTAAAGATAAGTGTCAATTGCAGGCGATAAGACAGGAAGAGAGATGTTAGCAGATAGCTAATCATGATAGGTAAACATGGAAGGAATATGACACAGAAAGACAGAAGGTTCAGTACAGCTGTTATTGACAGACAGATGGATGGGTGTGTCACTGTGTTTGCTGGTTGTTGCTTTCACCTTTCCAGTGCTTTCACCTGTACAAATGAACCTAGCCAAAGGTAAACAGTCCAGAAAAACCACTGTAAATGCAGCCTGAGGTTATGGGCCAGGAAAAAAAAGGAAGAAATGTAGAGCTCTGCTAAGTGAGGATTAACGGGTTCAATGAGTTTCTACCCTCAGACCTGCTTTTATAGAAGAAAAATTACAACCCGCCTTATGACTTCAGCTTTTGGCCAGTAAATACTTTTGTTCAGGAGTGAATAATAAATGTTTCATCTCACGAAGAATCACATTAAAAAGAAAAAAGTTATTTAAGTAGCTATAAAAAAAACTGGTTATGGGACTTCTGTGATTTCTTAACGGTACAACGTGTAAAATCTAACCACTAGATGTCAGTACATGGCAGATTACGGTTAACTGAATGCTTTTTTCTTACTCCTCCCAATTTAAGTGCATAATCCTGTCTATGGTGGCCACTGTAGGACAAACAACTCGGCCAACAGTACAATTGTAGCGAGTGTTTGCTGTCAGTTAGCTGTTTATGCCACATCTATTTCTCCGAAGGAGGCTGTAAAACTTTCCGAAAAGACTCCGATATGCCTCGATTGTCATGGTTCCCTGTGTCTCCCCAGCGATCTCGGTGTTGCTGTTGTTGCTTTCTCTCTCTGGCCTTTCTCTCTCGCTCGCCTCTGCTGGGGTTCCCACCTCTGGCCCATGCCCTTGCAAGTAATCACGCACCTGCAGCTCATTGTCCTGAACTTCAGCCACTATTTAGGCGACAGCTCAGCGTTTCTCATCACTGGATCGTTGTACGACACTCACCAATGTAGCCCCGACTCTTTCCTGTGTATCGTCGTTTCTCGTGTTTCCCTGGCTTCTAATTGTCTTCCCCTGTACATAGATCTTCTTGGACCCATCCCCGTTTCCACCCCTGGAGTTGCAATCTTGATTGTTTTGGTGAGTGGTGTGTGTGGCCAAAGAAGTGTGTGGCTTTCCCCCTCCTTCCCTGGATTCCCTGGAGCCCTATTCCCCACGCACTTTGTATATAGCACTCGGTGATCGTGTAAATAAACTGTTTATTCTCAACATCAACAGAGTCCTGCGCCTGAGTTCACTCGTTCGTTGTGACATCAATGAATCAGTGAAGCTCACGTGTCCGTTTCAGCGATACCAAGGTGAGTTATGGAGAATATTCCAGAATATTCTGTCAGTAAGCGCTGCTGTTAGCTGCTGTTAGCTGCTGTTAGCCAATGTAATAAACTTGAAACTGTCTTGTTGATCTAACATCAATGGACTCGGCCACTTAGTGAATAAACTCTTACACGATCTGATACTTTAATCAAACTGTTTATCATCTGACAAAGTAATTGCGACAGTATTGAGAATAACCAAACATATTCATTCACGATTTCAACTTCAGTTAAGGAGATGACGCTTGAGTTGAGGAGGAATAATGAGAAGGACGATGAAAATATACACATAAAAATATTAAATGGTCACATATAGTTTGAAAGAAGTATTTGTGGTCTTTAAATTAAAAGTAACTTTTAAGACATACTACATGTGTTACTGGTCTCAAGCCACAGACAAAAAAACACAACTGGGCATAACAGCAATATCCACCTCAGTCACTGTATACATGAAGTCAGCATAACATGCAAACCAGTGCCTGCCCCCATGTATTTTTAATGGTTTCATTCTAAGTTTATGACAATGCATGAATTTGATGGATGATGTAATTAAACACTAATCAGTGTATATTTATGAGTACAACATTCCTTTTTTTCTTTACATAACCTGAAAAAATTACTTATTGTACCTTATAAGCTGAGTGAGTCTAGCAAAATCAATTTCCTGCTCAGTTGATGTGTGATATAAGTGCTATAATATAAAATTAAAATGGAAATAGAATGAGGTAAAAGTGATTTATTTGTTTTTGTATGTCAGAAATATTTATAACTGAGAAAAATATCCAGTTAACATTAAAAGAAACAATAATGTAAAGTATACGTACCGGTATTCCATGTTCAGCCTGTGCGGCTGCTTCGGAGAATCCAATGGTCCATCTAGTGGTTGTTGTGCAGAAGTGCAGCACGGGCTCAGTGCAGCTCCTGAAAGTAGAATTGAGTTCACAGAAAACCCATTCACATTAAACTCGAGACTCTAATAATTATCCAGACACAAAGCCATCTCAGTCCTTTAAGTAGGACTCAAACTCCTTTAGCATTGTCCCAGGAAGTCCCACACAGTTTGCCATCTGATCTGTTATTGCTTTGTGGTCGATGGTCTCAGTTGCAGAACTAAGATCCTGTGATACTAAAATCTGCCATTCACTATGTTTAGGTTAAACGTGGTTAAACTGCTAATTGTAAGACATCAAAGCAGTTGTTTAATTCCAAAAAGCTGCTCAGTTGATTAAAAACAGCAACTTGTCCCTTGGCTTTAAATAAAATGTAACAGGGGCCAAAAGAAAACAAAATTATTATAATTATTCTGTCAACTGTTCAGTGGCAAGGTGTGTTTCTAATTCCTGTATTACACAATGCATCCTGATTATACATTGATCAGTCATAACATTATGATCACCTGCCTAAAACTGTGTTGTGTTGCTAACAAAGACCTTGTGCTGGCACCAAGATGTTAGCAACAGATTCTTTAAGTCTTGTAACTTGTGAGGCGGGGCCTCCATGCATCTGACTTGTTTGCCCGGTACACAGATGCTCGATTGGATTGAGACCTGGAGGATTTGGAGGCCAAGTCAACACCTCAAACTCGTTGTTGTGCTCCTCAAACCGTTCCTGAAGCATTTTTGCTTACTACCAGTTTTGCCTTACTTGTCTGTGGCTATGCAGCCCCATTCACAGCAAACCGATACACTGTGTATTGTGACATCTTCCTATCAGAACCAGCATTAACTTTTTGTGCAGTTTGAGCCACAGTAGCTTGTCTGCTGGATTGGACCACCAGCCTTCACTCACCATGTGTATCAGTGTCTTGGCCCATGATCATTGGTTCACCACTGTTACCTCCTTGGATCACTTTTGATAGATACTGACCACTGCAGACCAGGAACACCCCACAAGAACTGGAGATCTGGAGATGCCCAAAGCTGACCCAGCCATCCAGCCATCACATTTTGGACCTTGTGCTTTTTACTGACTCTAGCACAGCAACTTTGAGGAAAAAATGGCCACTTGCTCTCTAATATATCCCACTCAGGTTCCATGATCACTGTGCATGTTGGTTGTGTTATTGTTTCCCATCTTTTAAGCTCCTGTTTTCTCTGGTTTTAATCATGTAACACATGTAATGCAGAAATAATGGGTCCAGCTCTACAGCAGCATTTACATTTATTATTATACTGAAGTTGTGTTATTGTTGCTTTTGTGTTGATCTGTATATGTAACAGCATGCAGAGGTCACAGGTCACCGAGAGCAGAGCACGGTGCCGGCTGCTGATATCTTCACTGTGGGGCACCTCCGTCTTCCACGAGGTGAAAAGATAAAGCGAAGGTGGTGAAGGGCACTGTTTAACAAATCTCTGAGCCTCAAGGCACTGGAGAAGTCCGGCAAGACCACACAGGCTTTTCTCTTAAATATCTGCACGGTCATAATACAGAGCATACATGTTAAAACAATAGAAACAGTATTTAAAACTTTCAGTGCTGTGTACATATGTATTTCTCTGAATCAGTGCTTTTAAATGCTGGAGAGTAAGCACCTTTACATCAATGGTGGTCGGAGGGAGGAGGCTGAGCAGCAGGTCTCTTTCATACCAAGATCGTGGGAGGTTATCAATTTCAATAGACACAGTCTGACGAGAGAAAAACAAAAGATTTCATAAAATTATCAAAACATCCATCATCAGCCATAAAAAAAACAAACCTTTAGATTTTTTTTCTTTTTTGTGGGAGTCCAAATGTTTCATTACCTGTCTGTAAGCTGGAAACAGTGGTTCCCACAGAATGGGACGTCTGTGCAGTGGGCGGTAACTACAGCTGCCTGGTGGTGCTCGATGGGGACGTTCGGATCTTTTATCCTTGGGGCCCTCTCTGACCTCCCTGATGCCTACTTGAGCTACGAAGAAGACTTTGGTGCTGCTCTTCATTTCCCTCAAAGCCACGGCAGCTTCATCGGCACTGCGGTAATGCATCATCCCGTATCTGTGATTGTTTTTCACAATCGTCTGAAGTACGAGAGGAAAATCGTGAAGCAAATGAAAGTGAATTTTGCATTTCTAAAGCACGTTTGTAAGACAGTTACCTGAACAGAGATGACACATCCAAAAGATGAGAACATGCTGAGCAGATCCTTGGCAGTAACAGCTTGGTCAGAATTCAGATAGACTTTCATTTTCTGTCAGAGTAAAGCACAGAGTCAGACAGCAAAGCACAGAGCTGACGTCCTGTTATGATCCTCAGAAAGCAGAAGGGAAACGTACGTCGGTCCACTCAACATTTCTCCAGTCTGAAGGAACCGTCTGTTTGGAAACCTCACTGGGTGCATAGCAGTTTTCATATCTGATGGCGTCCATTGCAATTATGCATCAAAACTTAACTGTAATTTCAGAATACAGCTTTTGAGTGCAGATTTGGTCACATGTCAACTGAAGAAAAACAAAAACAAATTTGTAAAATAAGCAGAGTTGTAACCAAGTGTAGGCCTGTGACAGAAATCCTAAAAGTAAGACACCGTTACAGCTTTGAAAATAAATTTGATTCAAACCAGTTTGTTTCCTAGCAACATGATGCAAATCTGCACCTTACAGCAGAACTAACTTAATTTTGGCATTCAGACCCCATTCATATTCTAAATAATATTTCATGTTGTGAAATAGAAAACATGGACTCACACGTCCAGGGCGAGTGATGAGTTTTGTTCAACTATTTAACAGCAATTCTGGACTCAAGTGACACGTGAATGTAAAAATGCCTTACTGTTACTTAAAGTCATGACATGAAAAGAAAAGTGGTTTTCACATATTTGACTGTAGACATACAAAGTACAGCTGGGAATGCCTTTTGTTTGTTGTTGTTGTTGTTGTTGTTGTTTGCAGAAAGGTGGCTGAATACTGTGTTTCCACAAATTAAAATGTCCTCGTGGTGATGACCAGAGGGAAATGATGACAGACAAAGTCAATATCAGCAGATTAGTGCCACATTCATTCTGCAGTAGAAACAGGAGTTCTTTAAAAGATTGTGATTATTTCTGTATTTTCACAGATTAAAAGAAAACACTGAGCATTGATTCATTGTTGCCTTCAGGATCCCATCTGAACCCTTTCTTAGAGAGCATTACAATGGCTTCATTGTAGCTGCCTAACTTCCTTCAAAACTCCTTCATCACTTTAGTTTGCTGGCTTACGTCACATAAACCCTTTTCTCTAAACACCCCAAATTACTAAATACTTAAAATAACTTACAGCTGTACAGTGTAGGAATGTTTTTTTAAAAGTACTTACAGTATAATGTGTTTCTCCTCCCCCCTAAAACCCTCTTGTTCCACTGTACCTATCAAAACAGCGTGATTTGCCGGGAGTGTCTCCTCACAAAGGTGAATTCTACTTCTTTTTTAAACTTTTTCATTTGCAGCTATGCATCAAGGCTGCCGTCTGCGACATCCTGCAATTGTGAAACTGAAAAAATTTGTTGGCTTTGCAAGCAATGTTGGAGCTGCTGTGAATGGCTGATAGAGACACACTCAGGAGAGTCACACTCGTGTATAAGAAGATCAGCCTTTATACCATTTTTTAAACGAGATTAATGAGCCTCGTCTTGGAACACTTCTTTGCTTCTGCTGTTCCACTGCACCCGACTACATTTACTTCCTTTACTCACCTCTTTTCAATGTATATTCAGTTGGTCCAGCTGTCCTTTGTCGCTGATCTTAGATCTTTTTCACCCATTAATTAGATTTCACAATAAAAAAAATCTACTAACATATGATCCTGTGTAAAATTGTTGATGCATAGTGACCTTCTTATCACTTCCACAGATGGTCTCATGTGTTGTTTTGCATTTAGAAGCTGTTCTTGAGCACATGAGCTGCTGAAGGTTTGAAACTCAAGTCATTATTTTATTCAACAGTGCCACCTGCTGTTGAATTCATGAACTACCAGATAAGTTTAACTTTTCCCTAGGGGTCAGGGGTCAGATCATCCTCCCCTACATCCACAAATCTTCTCTGTGATCTTCTTTTCCTCCTGCCTGGAAGCTCCATCTTCAATATCCTTTGTCAAATATATCCACTATCCATCTTCTCAACATGTCCAAATCTCAGTCTTACCTCTCTACCTTTATCTCCAAAACACTAACTCTGGATTCATCAGGTCATCAAAGTGCCTCTTCTATCATCTCAACATACTCTCTTCAATAGTTGAATTGTCTGTGTCCATGTTTTTAAATCCCTCCAGGCCCTGTTTGCACAAGGAAGCAGTGACAGAGCTGAGGCAGAAAACAAGTGCCAATCAAACCGAACTCGAAGGTAAAGAGACTGACATTAAGAAAAAAACATGTAATCTTAGTATTGTGCTAGTAAAACGTACCAGCACTTAAAGGAAAATACTAAAAACTGAACTTATTTAACAATTCTTAAACACACAGCTGTGTTTCGGCAGCTTTACTTTGAAAATCACAGTGGCTACTTTGGCTCTGCTCCTGCTGTACAACATCCAAATGCATTTACTGTGCGCAGATCAAAGTGTAAGAACTACACTTTCTATCAGCTACCATCCAAATGGAGTTGAATATTCAGTGTGTGTGCCGTATGACGTAGGCTGGCTGCCTGGGCAGACAGTTAATTTTTTTTTCTTTTTGACTGGCTAAACTTGACTAAACAGACAGTTGTGGCTAGAATCTGATTTGTTACATCTTATACCTCTATGGCAGGTATAAGTCAGACTCAGATCATTATAAGGCCCATTGCTTTCATCCTCTTTGCAACTGCCAAACCCAGATGTTCATTGGATTGTCAGACTGAGAAGCGTGATTTGTCACTCCAGAGAACACGTCTGCACTCTACAGTCCAGTGGCAGTGTGCTTTACACCACTACATCCAGCATTGCACTTGGAGATGTAAGGCTTAGATGCCATGAAAACCCATTTCATGAAGCTCTCTGTGCACTGTTCTTGAGCTAATCTGAAGGTCACATGACGTTTGGAGGTCTGTAGTAATTGAATCTGCAGAAAGTTGGTGACCTCGGTGCAGCACGTGCCTCGGCATCCACTGACCCCGCTCTGTGATTTTAAGCGGCCTAACACTTCATGCCTGAGCTGCTGATCATCTAACATTCATAAATTCCAGCTCCTCAGGGTACTGAATTTGGGCTAAAAAACCCAAACAAACAATCTTCAGTGTAAGCTTTCAACAGGTAACCTCTGTCGCTAGTAACACTATGTGACACTTGGATTTTAGCACTGAGCTTTTGCACAACATTTGCCTGTAACTGATGTGTTATGTGCCTATACAGGGAGTGCAGAATTATTAGGCAAGTTGTATTTTTGAGGAATAATTTTATTATTGAACAACAACCATGTTCTCAATGAACCCAAAAAACTCATTAATATCAAAGCTGAATGTTTTTGGAAGTAGTTTTTAGTTTGTTTTTAGTTTTAGCTATTTTAGGGGGATATCTGTGTGTGCAGGTGACTATTACTGTGCATAATTATTAGGCAACTTAACAAAAAACAAATATATACCCATTTCAATTATTTATTTTTACCAGTGACACCAATATAACATCTCCACATTCACAAATATACATTTCTGACATTCAAAAACAAAACAAAAACAAATCAGCGACCAATATAGCCACCTTTCTTTGCAAGGACACTCAAAAGCCTGCCATCCATGGATTCTGTCAGTGTTTTGATCTGTTCACCATCAACATTGCGTGCAGCAGCAACCACAGCCTCCCAGACACTGTTCAGAGAGGTGTACTGTTTTCCCTCCTTGTAAATCTCACATTTGATGATGGACCACAGGTTCTCAATGGGGTTCAGATCAGGTGAACAAGGAGGCCATGTCATTAGTTTTTCTTCTTTTATACCCTTTCTTGCCAGCCACGCTGTGGAGTACTTGGACGCGTGTGATGGAGCATTGTCCTGCATGAAAATCATGTTTTTCTTGAAGGATGCAGACTTCTTCCTGTACCACTGCTTGAAGAAGGTGTCTTCCAGGAACTGGCAGTAGGACTGGGAGTTGAGCTTGACTCCATCCTCAACCCGAAAAGGCCCCACAAGCTCATCTTTGATGATAGCAGCCCAAACCAGTACTCCACCTCCACCTTGCTGGCGTCTGAGTGGGACTGGAGCTCTCTGCCCTTTACCAATCCAGCCACGGGCCCATCCATCTGGCCCATCAAGACTCACTCTCATTTCATCAGTCCATAAAACCTTAGAAAAACCAGTCTTGAGATATTTCTTGGCCCAGTCTTGACGTTTCAGCTTGTGTGTCTTGTTCAGTGGTGGTCGTCTTTCAGCCTTTCTTACCTTGGCCATGTCTCTGAGTATTGCACACCTTGTGCTTTTGGGCACTCCAGTGATGTTTCAGCTCTGAAATATGGCCAAACTGGTGGCAAGTGGCATCTTGGCAGCTGCACGCTTGACTTTTCTCAGTTCATGGGCAGTTATTTTGCGCCTTGGTTTTTCCACACGCTTCTTGCGACCCTGTTGACTATTTTGAATGAAACGCTTGATTGTTCGATGATCACGCTTCAGAAGCTTTGCAATTTTGAGACTGCTGCATCCCTCTGCAAGATATCTCACTATTTTTGACTTTTCTGAGCCCGTCAAGTCCTTCTTTTGACCCATTTTGCCAAAGGAAAGGACGTTGCCTAATAATTATGCACACCTGATATAGGGTGTTGATGTCATTAGACCACACCCCTTCTCATTACAGAGATGCACATCACCTAATATGCTTAATTGGTAGTAGGCTTTCGAGCCTATACAGCTTGGAGTAAGACAACATGCATGAAGAGGATGATGTGGACAAAATACTCATTTGCCTAATAATTCTGCACTCCCTGTAGATGTTAGAGCACGTTTCATATGTTTTAAACTTCACTGTTAAAAGACAATATTTCATCACCACTTATAAGTCGTGTTTAAACTCAGTCTGAGGACGGGTAATAGGGTATTCCAGACAGCTTGACCTTTATCTTATTTGGCTTTCCAGATGTGAATGAAAAGTTGAAGCATTTCATGAAAACTTGAACACACCCGCTGACCTGAATGACACTTGCTGTATGAGAGCTGTTTGAGATTATTTGAGTGTGTTATCCTGTTGGAAGCAGCCGTCAGAAGATGAGAACATAAAAGAACATACATCGTAAGCAAAAACAATCAGACAGGCTCTGGAATTCAAGTTATGTTCAGTGGGTACTAAGAGACCAAAAATGTGTTAAAAAAATTCCCCAACAACTTTACACAACCACCACCAGCCTGAACTCTTGATACAAGGTAGGATGGATCCATGTTTCCATTTTTTATGCCAAATTCTGACTCTAATATCTGAATGTTGCAGCAGAAATCGAGAGTCATCAGAACAAGCGATGATTTTCCCATCTTCTGTTGTCCAGGTCTGGTGAGCCTGTGTAGCCTCAGTTTTCTGATTTTAGCTGACATGCATAGCACCCAGTGTGCTCATCAGCTTCAAGGTTCAGCATGTTGTGTTCAAGATTCTGTCTTCATACCTTGGGTGTAACAAGCAGTTATTTCAGTTACTTTTACCATCCTAGTAACTCAAAGCAATGTTGCCATTTTCCTCTGACCTTCGACAACAACTGCTGCTCACTGGATATTTTCTCTTTTTCTTACCATTCTCTGTGGTCGTGTGGAAAAATTCCAGTAAGTGAGCAATGTCCGAAAACTTACCCCCCCTTGAGTTGCTGCCGTGATTGGCTGATTAGATATTTCTGTTAATGATCAAGTGATAAGGTGCTTCCCAAAGAGCTGTTAGTCAAAAACCTGGTCTATCTGGGCACGATGTGCATTTTTTGCTTAAATTGTTTTTTAGGAAAGTGGAGGTCAAAAAAAAGAAAGAAATGTCAGGCCTATCTACATCAGATGGACATTTTCCAAAAGTCATGTCAAAGGCTGAGGCATGCTAAACTGCACAAGAATTGGACTGAAAATCAGTGGAAATAGGTCTTAGAGGTACAGCAGGGAGTATCTACTGCCATCTGTAAAACACGGTACAGGCTCTGTCAACCAGTGGTGTTTGAGAGCTTGTTAAACTTGATGGAGTTCAAGTTTCAAGACTTTCAAGCTTATTAGAATAGTCTTATACACTGTGTTTCCAGTTTTGTTTGGACATGTCTCAGTAAAAAGCTGCACCTATTTTGGCAACAAAATACACAGGGAGTGCAGAATTATTAGGCAAATGAGTATTTTGTCCACATCATCCTCTTCATGCATGTTGTCTTACTCCAAGCTGTATAGGCTCGAAAGCCTACTACCAATTAAGCATATTAGGTGATGTGCATCTCTGTAATGAGAAGGGGTGTGGTCTAATGACATCAACACCCTATATCAGGTGTGCATAATTATTAGGCAACTTCCTTTCCTTTGGCAAAATGGGTCAAAAGAAGGACTTGACGGGCTCAGAAAAGTCAAAAATAGTGAGATATCTTGCAGAGGGATGCAGCAGTCTCAAAATTGCAAAGCTTCTGATCATCGAACAATCAAGCGTTTCATTCAAAATAGTCAACAGGGTCGCAAGAAGCGTGTGGAAAAACCAAGGCGCAAAATAACTGCCCATGAACTGAGAAAAGTCAAGCGTGCAGCTGCCAAGATGCCACTTGCCACCAGTTTGGCCATATTTCAGAGCTGCAACATCACTGGAGTGCCCAAAAGCACAAGGTGTGCAATACTCAGAGACATGGCCAAGGTAAGAAAGGCTGAAAGACGACCACCACTGAACAAGACACAAAAGCTGAAACGTCAAGACTGGGCCAAGAAATATCTCAAGACTGGTTTTTCTAAGGTTTTATGGACTGATGAAATGAGAGTGAGTCTTGATGGGCCAGATGGATGGGCCCGTGGCTGGATTGGTAAAGGGCAGAGAGCTCCAGTCCCACTCAGACACCAGCAAGGTGGAGGTGGAGTACTGGTTTGGGCTGCTATCATCAAAGATGAGCTTGTGGGGCCTTTTCGGGTTGAGGATGGAGTCAAGCTCAACTCCCAGTCCTACTGCCAGTTCCTGGAAGACACCTTCTTCAAGCAGTGGTACAGGAAGAAGTCTGCATCCTTCAAGAAAAACATGATTGTCATGCAGGACAATGCTCCATCACACGCGTCCAAGTACTCCACAGCGTGGCTGGCAAGAAAGGGTATAAAAGAAGAAAAACTAATGACATGGCCACCTTGTTCACCTGATCTGAACCCCATTGAGAACCTGTGGTCCATCATCAAATGTGAGATTTACAAGGAGGGAAAACAGTACACCTCTCTGAACAGTGTCTGGGAGGCTGTGGTTGCTGCTGCACGCAATGTTGATGGTGAACAGATCAAAACACTGACAGAATCCATGGATGGCAGGCTTTTGAGTGTCCTTGCAAAGAAAGGTGGCTATATTGGTCGCTGATTTGTTTTTGTTTTGTTTTTGAATGTCAGAAATGTATATTTGTGAATGTGGAGATGTTATATTGGTGTCACTGGTAAAAATAAGTAATTGAAATGGGTATATATTTGTTTTTTGTTAAGTTGCCTAATAATTATGCACAGTAATAGTCACCTGCACACACAGATATCCCCCTAAAAAAGCTAAAACTAAAACCTACTTCCAAAAACATTCAGCTTTGATATTAATGAGTTTTTGGGTTCATTGAGAACATGGTTGTTGTTCAATAATATTCCTCAAAAATACAACTTGCCTAATAATTCTGCACTCCCTGTAAAGAAATGAGGGGTTCTTCATCCTCTGTTATGTGCTTTAGAGATGTTAAATCTTTGTTTTTTGCATTTAAAACTAAAAACTTAAGCATAGATTTAGAAACAAAATATCTATGTGTATTGCCTACAGCAAAGGTCTCCATATGAGCACTGATTTAAGCTTCAATTTGATAAGTTAACTTTGGTTTGGAACCCAGAATTTTTTGGTAA
This sequence comes from Maylandia zebra, assembly GCF_041146795.1. NCBI lineage: Eukaryota > Metazoa > Chordata > Actinopteri > Cichliformes > Cichlidae > Maylandia > Maylandia zebra. The sequence continues at coordinate 29,357,853 of NC_135179.1, read as the reverse complement.
CCCAGATAACCAACACACACTTTAAGAGACCATTAGACTTTCTACAGCTCATTAAAATGACACCCAAGATCCAAATTTGTAAGACTGTGGACAAAGCTCAGAAAATTATAATACCTCAATATTGCAAATACAATGGAAATAGAAATACTGCTTTGAGATTTGATCTCAGCGATAGCAAAAAAAAGAAGCCATTTCTCCAGCAGATGGCACTCCAAAATCACATCTTAGACGCAGGAGTGTGAAACACTTCTACAGCAGGAGATGGCGCTATTAATTGTTTATAAGGTCCTGACTTTAACATGGGCTAGAGTCAGAGGCTAATCAAAAAACAATGAGTGTTTTTATTCTCTGTAGCACAGATTAGTTTCCTGTACCGACCAGCAGCTGGTACAAGCAAGTAAAACGCATTGTTTAAACAGCCCACAGAGTTGACAACAAGTTGACTTTTTCTGTCACACTGGAATCATTGCGCAATAATACCCTGAAATTATGCACCACTTTTCATTTCTCTTTTTCCTATCATAGACCTGCATGCCAAAGCTGACCATTCGGGCACTGGGACAAGAGGAGTATGAGCCAGCACAACAACTTTCAATATGTTTTTTTTTAAGTTGATTGCCACATAGAGGTCAGCCCACTAGTGTGGTGCAACGATAATATATGTAAATGTCCTACTAGGCTCCAGCCAGAGAGAACAAGCTTTAACCAGCCTGTGCCTGATCGAGCTTGGTTACCTCCAAACTTCACACATGTTTGAAAATAAATTCCAGCACCGCTCTACCAGAGAACCTCATTTGTGTGGACAGTGAGGCCCTGCGGGCAGCTGGGCTCGTGTAGGGTGGGAAAATGAATGACACGATGAGGATTTTCATAGTACTACATCTATTTTTAATGATATCAGAGTGACATAAACTTTAAACAGTGTGGCCTACTTTCTATGATAAGGGCACTGGTGGACCCTACAGTGAAGACACGGCTGATGTTTAAAAAAAGCTTTTCTGGCTTTATGGGAAAAAAAAAAAAAAAAAAAAAAAAAAATCAGCCTTCAGCTGTGGTATGGGTTTAGATCCATTTTTCAATATCTGAGGCTTCGCTATAAATTGTACCTGACACTTTTTCCTGCAGAGGTCACACACCTACTTGGAGGTTTGTTGATTTGCACTTACACTTTCCTGTTGGGCATTAAAAATAGCAGTCTATCATACTTACTTATTTGTTTGCATATATATATTACAACTGTCAAACTCACAAGGGTGGACAACTATGTGCATGCACTATATGTAAATGATAAGCCACCACAGTTAAAGCATATCCCAATGTTAATATGTCTTACCTTGCACATAATATAAATTGGACTTCAGATAGCTTTGCCTAGTCTATTACATTCCCAAAAAGCAGGATGACCTGTTTGTATCTAGAAATGTGCACATCCTGTCCTCCTGAGGGTCAGGCACTCTGTGACAGGACGGAGGGCAAAGCAAATGGCGTGCATGACTCCACACATAGATAATAGGCTTTGAAATCTTGTTTGTTAATAACAAAGGCTCGGATATAGGCCAACTGTCTGAGGTGTGAGGCTGATCCAAGGACACTGGGACGCCATTGGCACACTGGCAGAACAGGTGAAATAACATAACTTATTTTCGACATGGAAAATATGCAAAAAGAAAAAAAACTTTTCATTAATACGAATAGCTTTGACATTACACTGCAAGTTGTGTGCAGTCAGTTCCCCTTGTAGTGTATCATCATGACATGCACTATAACATAACACGTACGCTTCTCATGAGCAGCGTGCAACTCTGAAACAACCCGACTGGTAATGGATTTTCTTGCAGTTTGCGCAATTTCACTGACTGACGTGCATCTCAGTCCGACTTGGACTTTAAAAATAGATATTACTTCCCACCTCTGACTACTTTGACATCATCATCATAATAATAATAATAAAAAGCGAGTCTTACAGGTTTCTAAGAAACATAAAGAATGAGCGGTAGATAGTGTTGCTGGGTAAACATTCAAAACGCCCTTCGAAATATCCTCTCAGAATGACTTTACTGGGCTGTGTACTGTCTCCGCTACACACCAAATCCAGTATTTTTCCATCAAGTAGCGCGCTGGACCACGTGACCACAGAGGAGGGAAAAAAAACGCTGTCACGTTTGCGTCCTCCATTGACAGCGGTGCATTGAATATATGGCGCTCAAATAGGAAAATACAAGACAGCGTTTCTGCATTTACCGTCCGGCTGCTGCTGACACTATATATATATATATATACACATAATGTCCCCCGTTCACTTTGGTAGCGTTACCCATTCGGGGAAACAAATTCTGCTCCAGGTCGTTTTTCTAACCCCGTGCGTTCATGATCATGTAACCACGCCCACTCGTGGCTGGTGGAAAATTACCAGCTTACGAGCAACAGGCAAAATGAATGGTAGTTGCGGTTTATCACATCATTCAAACCAACAGGCTACCTGCATGAACTAGGCACTCTGCCTTCTGGCTATATTTGGCTTCAAAATAGCAAAACTTCCACAGAGAGGCTTAAATGGATAACAAACATCAAACGCCATTACTTTTGCTCCGCGTGCTGCACGCTCGCGCTCCAGTTATTTCTTGTAATTGCTCAAATAATTGAAATGTTTATGTTAAAGCTCAGTTTTGACACGAAAGTCGGGTCGAGAAGTTATTCGCCATTCTGTAAAACGGAGTCGTGTAGAAGTCCATTCTGCAAGGGAGTCTGCCCTCTTTTTCTCTCCGGGCGGAGTAGTCGCGTGGGCGCTTGTGCGAATTGAAATAAACTGACAGGCCGATCCTTCAATGGGACGCCAAGTAGGAAGTCTTCGCCAGAGACACAGCCAATCACAGCGCGGCCTGGGCGTAACCTAAGTCCAAACTTTACGCGGCGCCATCGGCTGAAAACTAAACCGAGATGGAATCTCCCAGTCTGAACCGGTTTCAACCGGTTGCGAGTTAGTTGCTTGAGAGGAGAGAAGAGAGGAGGCGCAGGCACACAACCTCTATACCACCCTGCTGGAAAATTATTAGAGTAAAGAATAAATTAGTGAATCAAGGTTTACTTAGTTTCGTAAAATGTATCGGAGTAACAGATTGTTAGGTCTACTGTGATAGTAGTTTTGGAATCCACATCAGTGGTTCTTACCAGCCAGACATCATTCACTACTGGAGCTGGAGATAGTCAACGCTGCAGAGATAGGAAATCTTTTGTAATCATCAGATACTCTGAAGTACTCAAAGTACCTAGTAGCTTTTTTTTTTGGCAAACGCCACTCTTTTCAGTCAGAGCCTCGGATATTAGGTAGGTAACTGGGGTGAAGTACGAACCTGCCATGCTGTGATTAACGTGTCTTGGCTTTACCCTTTATAGAGAATAAAATGCATCTTGGTGTGCACATTAACCTGTGTTATCTTGTAATTTGCCTTTAAGCTCATGTAACGACATGCTAATTCAGAATGCAATGGCATCAGTGGGGATAACCAAATAGCCATCGGCTGTCCGCTTGCTAGCATTTGCCACTTAAAAATAAGCTAACGCTGGCTGTCAGAGAAAGTGTTGTAACTTTACTGAACTAAACGCATAATCAGGCTACCTCTTTTGACGTTACGTGCGACGCTGCAGACGAGCACCAAACTGCGTGAGATTAAATCCGCGCCTCTCCCACCGAGGCAGCATCACTCGTGTACGTGATGCGAGCGGATGTCGAGTTGATGTTGCTAGGTGCTAAACGGCGTCAGTATTAACTTTACCGTACTGTACCGGAAAATGGCCCATAATCGTTTCTAGTCTTTGGAGTAGAGTCGCAGCAAGAAGCGCTAACTTCTCTAAACAGCGGTGACGACACAGCGAGTAAAATTTATTTATGAGCACCCTCCGTCCCTGGTATCCTCGGTGGGAGTGGTTGGAGTGAGCAGTGAGGGAGCACATGTGTGGGGTGAATCCTAGTGGCTGGTTAATGTGTGCGGGAGACGCGCTTGTGCTCTCGCTCTCTCTCTCTCTCTTTTTTTTTTTTTTTTAAATTAGCGGGTGATGCTACTAGGTAGACGTGGTTGTAAGATGCGTTTGTTGTTTTTTTAACTGTTGCTGCCAGTCATTCGCGGTGTGCTCGGTGTTTTACAGACGTAAACAACGTGACGTCGGATAGCATATGCGGCACGTGGCTCATTTAATGATACTAATGCAGTTGTAGAAATGAGTGCTTGGTTAGTGAAACAACGCAGGCACCACGGACGGATTAAAAGCCTGCTTGTAACTGTGTCTGAGTCAGCTGTTAAGTTGTTTGTTTAAAGCAAAAGCGCAGTGTCATTGACTTCGGCTTTCTGAATAGTGCACTCATCTGTTTACGGATCAATACTGGCCTGTTTTTTTTTTTAAAAATAACGTGGCGCTGTAACTCTCTTTCTCTAATAAAAGGTTTGGAATTATACTGAGATTGATTTTAAGTTATTTTGGCTTTTGCTGCTCGAGTCCCTGGGCTCCTGGTGTAAACCAGAGTACTATGTCCAGCATTTTCAGCCAGTTTGAAGTTTCCTAAACGGAGTCCAGCAAAGGAACCAGGAGCTTTCCTGTACTTTTTGAACATGACAGGCATGTGACACCATGAGCCTAATATCTTAAAATGACATCTCAGTGGTTGGTCTAGCAGATGTTTGTTACACGGTCAGCTGTTAAGAATGGTTTCTAAACACACAGTTCACATGACTTTGTCTGTTAAATGCGTTCTGTGCACTCATGACCCCCGCCCCCTGTCCTTGTTGCAGAGCTCTATGCCAGCAGTTATGACAATGTTAGCAGACCATGCAGCACAGCAGCTGCTGGACTTCAACCAGAAACTGGATATCAATCTGCTGGATAATGTGGTGAACTGTCTGTATCATGGGGTAGGACCACAGGTATGTTATCCTTTTCTCTCTCTCTCACTCTCTCTCTCTATCTCTACACCATATCTGAAAGAAGCTGCTTGTAAATTTCTTCTTTTAAGTTCCACTTTACATTCACCTGAGAGTAACACATTGACTTTTTGTAAGACAGACAATGTTGACTTTACTGTTGCATTTTCCTTGCAATTCTTTTCATATCACCTCAGTGTTAATTCTAAAGTGTTATCCTCATCGATTTACAGCAAAGAATGGCACAAGAAGTGTTGACACACTTAAAAGAGCACCCAGATGCCTGGACGAGAGTGGATACCATCCTTGAGTTCTCCCAGAACATGAACACCAAAGTAAGTTAACTCTTACCTGCAAAATGCTGTTGAAAGGAAACTTGCATGTACTTTGAGGAAGAAGTATTTTTAGCCAGCACACAAAACAACATAAAAGCTTCACCCTACATCACAGTGGTTAGCCTATACCATGCTTTCATTTATATAAAAGATACTTTGTAGTGGATCTTTTTGTTGGAAGCAGCCTTTATGCACTTGCAGTGTTTGTCTCATGCCCTAACTGCTGAGCTATGCAGGACCCCTGTCCTTCTGAATTCTGTTGGATCTGAACCTAGCAGACAAACAATGGAGGCTTTCTGTCATCTTACTGTTGTATTATTAAAACGTACTTCTCTAAATACAACTATCATAAAACTCCATGCATGCCAATCCTGTTTGTGTGGTAATATAAAGGGTTATGAAAGATGGTTAAAGTAACTTTCCACACCTGCTAATAATTAACATTTACATAGATGTAAAGTGTATTTGGCATTTCTGCTTATGTGGTTGTATGTTTTTTTGATTTAAGAAAACCGAATGAATCTTGGTAACTATTTAAAGATTTGGGTCTTGTGTGTTTCTAGGTCATCTGTTTGCAAGTGTATGTTGTGCTGCTTCTGCATGGTGGTACCGCTAGTTAAGCAACCAGTTGTGAATAGTAAACGTTTGACTTTGTAACCATTCAGATGTCAAAGATTTACAGATGAATTGTGCTGTTAAAGCCAGTACATATCCATAATCAAAGCATAATATTTACATGGTATGAATTAATTGAAGTGCAAATCATACACAACTTCCTCAAAGTAATGTTGATACTTGTTTTTCATTTGTATTTTATTTATTTTTGCTTGCTTGTAAGACTGCTTTTAATACTGACATTCAATACTAATCTGAGTTCTTGATGTATCAATATCACTTTAAAATTCATAAATTTGCCAAATAAATAGGGATAATTGAGGAAACAAGGTAAACACCTCTCGAATCCTGCATTCTATCTTCAGTGATAAGTTTGAAAAATGCCCAGTTTCAAAGCACTTTGGGTGTCTGCCTTTTTTTGTTTGTTTGTTTGTTTTTTAATTAACTACAGTAGCTATATTTGAAATTGTCATGATTTCAAGTTGTGACTTTTTGATATTAATCACAATGTTCCATTATGTTTATGGCTTGTAATAGGAAGAGAAGGGGTGTGTCATCCTGTGCATCATGACACAGCTAGGCTTTGACGGCAGGCCTCCACAAGGTCTACCCTTTTTAAATTCCCTTTGACTGAATTCTGTTCATCCGTTTTTATTGCATCTGTTTCATTGGACAGAGGGTGGGTGCAGGCTGCAGTCAGTAGGATCTATTGTAAAGAGACACGAAAAGATTTAATTTCAACTGTAGGGATCATGGCACTGTTCCCACCTCGCTCTCATGCTTTTCCTTTTTTCTTTTTTTTCTTTCTTTTTTTTTTTTTAAACGGTACAGCTGAGTTCTCTCGTCATGGCCTCTTCTTAAGATGCACCTCTGTGAGCTGAAATGTTGCAAGGCATTTCGCAGTTTCCTACTTGTAATTTCTCTCTTCTTACCTTGCGCGGTGGTTTGTGTAGTCCGGTAATTAAAGGTGAAATAAAACACGGCAGAGTTTAATGCAGCGCTCCAGGTGACACCTGCGAGTGGTGTACAGTCAGCTTGTTATAAGGAGCTTTCACCTTTAATCTTCCAGCATCCATTGTCCGTAGCACACTGTTAATCTTGCTTTAATAACATCCTGTAATACAAGTCATTTCTTACTACTATTTTTTTTTCTTCTTCTTCTTTTTTTTTTTTTTTTAATTTATTGACTCATGGTCTCAAGTGATGATCCCTACAGTTGAAACAGTCAGCTGAAGTAACATCAGATCATAAACTAACTTGGATTAACAAATTATATTTTTATTTCTTTATGCTTCACAAGTAAGTGATTTAAATTAGTGTAATCTGTGGTGGTCCTGCTGTTCTTTATGACACACCAGGTAAAGTTGAATTTAAGTTAGAAATGAAGCATTGTAAAGAAAATGGACTAGAGTTTAGGGTTGGGTATCGACAACATGATACTGTTGTTATTTTCTTTTCTTTTTTTGTAGCTAGGTTGGTGCTTCACTTCCTTAAATTCTGGTTATTATAAAGAAACGACCTTTAAAGGCAAAGTTTTGTGATTTGTCAGTGGGGATAACAATTTTGAATTTCATAGCGATCTGTGGCTTTAGCTTTTTGTGAACATGCTGCGTCTGGGGAAAAAAAAAAATTCAGATGTTGAAAATACTGCAATTTTAAAGGGCTTTCAGTCCCAAAAAAAATCTCTGCTTTAAAATAAGCGAAAAAATGTATGTCTCTGTTGGAGGGCCACAGTGAAATTTGATCCACGAGATACAGTTTGAAAAATGCAACTGAGTTTGATGGATTGTCAGTCTGAAGGAACTTACAATGTTATGAGGTAGTTCTGGCAAGTTATTGCATGAGCTGTAATTATATTTTTCATAGGAACAGAGACAAACCTTTGGTATTACAAAAAGTGTCAAATAAATGTGTGTTTGTATATATTTGATATCTGCAGCATTTTCAGCTAAAACTGCTTATTTGTTGGTTGGGTTTTGTTCCTTTTGTCTTTTTTTAATTGCAGGAACTAGAGAAAAAACAGATTGACTTCATACAAGTAATGACAGAGTTGTGAACCTGAGAAAATGGCATGCCTTTAGTGAAAGAGTGGTTATGTAGAATTGTGAGCAACCTAGACAGTCACTGTGTTTACACAGACTGTTAGTATCGAGGAGTTCTCAAGGTTTGATGGTTGTTAATGTTGGCATTGTTGTGACACTTTTAACAGGTATGAAAAATAGCCACAAAGTATATATCCATAAATTCTTCCTCAGTATGTATGAGCTTATATTGAACCTCTGTTTTATTTCACTGTAGCGATTGGCTGATATGACCCATTTTCCGATGTGTCAGTATCCTTTGATGAATGAAAATGTAAAAACTAAAAGAAAATGAGGTGAGAGAAACACCCTTCAAACATGTTGCCCACCAGTGGGTGCGCTGCAGCCTCCCTGTTGGCAAACACAACAACCAGCTGATCTGAGCAGAAAATAAATTTGATTTTTATATTTTGTGTGTTTGAGGTGGAGAAAAGAGGGCTATTGTCCAATATCTAATTTTTTGGTCAGGCTCTAACTAAAATGTTGCTCTTGCTAGTTGGCAGCAGAAACGCTGGTTATATTTTTAGGATATCCGGTCCTATCGACCCCACAGCGGGTTTTCCTCCCTGAAAAGAACAACAGTCAGAAAGGTAATATGAGTTCTGCAGTGGAAACCTGTACAGTTGTCCAGTTGCCCCAGAACATCCCACAGACTCCTGTGGTGGGTACTTGTATGATGCATGCTCCACCTTTAATGTAGACTGAAGCACAGTGGGCTCAGAATTTGCTTTAAGGGGTCTTAAAGCACAATCAGTTTAAGGGACAAAAGAAACCTGTAGCAATATTGCACTTGAACAAATTGTCCTTTAAAAACAGTTCTCGATGCCCAACCCTACAAAGGTCCATGTAGCCTAGTTAGAGGCGTTTAAACCTTGTTGTGTCTTCTAGGCCATTTGACTCCCTTTTGAAGCAATCTGTGACAAAGCTGGTTAATGGGTTGCCTTTTTTCTTTCTTTTTTTTTTCTCCTTTTTTTGTGTCTGGTGTGATGCTGAGAATAACAGCAGGGCTTCTGCAGTGTTCCAGCATAATGCTGCTTGTATATTTAAAAAAAAAAAGAAAGTTGAAAGTGTTGCACACTACAAAATCTGCATGAAATGTGGTTCAGTGCAATCTAGTTTAGAAATGCAAGTTATTGCAGACTGGTCCACTTCATACTGTTTTTGGATTAAAGGTGGGCACTTCTTATTGTTGGATGCTGTCATAACAGCTTTGTCCTAATGCTGCTTCTTCCTTGCGTGTTACAGTACTATGCTCTCCAAATTCTGGAAACGGTTATCAAAACCAGATGGAAGATTCTTCCCAGGAATCAGTGTGAAGGTAAAAGTTTCTTTTGTGGAAAAATTCCTGAAACATTTATTCCCATGGTGTTAGTGTGTTTTGTTTTTGTTTAGTTTTTTTCTTTGTAAATGTGACGTGTGGTTGCCATGTTGAGGAGTATTCCCCCACTAAGCATGCTGGTTTGTTTTCTGCTCGACTGACTCGAACTGGCTACTCAGAAAGGTTGGATTCTGCATTTGAGCAGTAGTTTTAGAGAGGAAACAAGGAAAACACCCCAGCACTATTTTGTTTTTAATGCTTTGTGAGGGAAATTTTTTGAGAGGAAACAAAGTAGATACGTTGTTACTGTTGTCTAGCCTTACATTATTCTGATGGGATATGTTGTTGTTTCTAAAATCAATGACACATTGTGTGTGTTGCTTTGAGCCAGTTTTTCCACATTGTACCCAGGGAGGAATGAGGGATGGGTTAATGGAGTGCGGTAATTGCTGTCAGTTATATTTTCAAAATGTTTATTGATAATTTTAAACGTTACACGAAGTTGTTGACAAGGTAAATGTGCGTATGAACCTATATAAAGTGTTGCAGTGTTATCAGTATATGGCTATAAGTTCTTAATGTTCAGCCTTTAATTATTGCCTAATTGTCAATTGGACACATCAGCATTAGCACATAGCAGAGGTCTCAACACAGTGGAACAGAATTTATTTAGAAAAACATTTCAGAGGAAAAAGCAGTGATAATGAAATAAATTTGATAATCATGTGCAAATCAGATGATTCTGCCTCCCTCCATTCTTCTATAATTTTGCTCAAAATTAATTTTTTCATTGACCTAAGACTTACCTGCTTCTGACCGTAGATGCCTGAATTTTGTTCAAGTGGCAAACCCAGTGCAGGGCGACTGGCAAGTATGTCTTTTCCCCCCTTGTGTCAGAGTATTGCCTTGTTTTCGGCTCCTCTCACCACACCAAAACACACATTTTCGTAGTCAGCTGCAGTCTAGAGAGAAATGCGAGGGAGCTGAAAACGCATTTTAAAGATGCTCTGCTCACTTTGACAATCTTGAATGTCTGTGAAAACACGTGGGGGAAAATGGAACTTCCACTGAACCGACCAAAGGGTTTTGTCCTGTGAAAGTTCAGTGGCAGTTGCTGCTCACGTCCACGTGTTTATAAACTGGCTTTGCAACAGTGTGTGTATATGGAGAACCACACCTTTTTTTTTTCTACAGTACAAATGTGGGATATGATTGGCAGATTCAGCTAGTTATGAGCCCGCAGATTGTGTTAGGGTTACTGACTAATGTGCTCCAGGCAACTGCTGATGAACACATTTTTATTGGTGCATGCTAACGGACATCTTCTGATATTCTCTGTGTATTTGCCAGGTATAAAAAAGTATGTTGTTGGGCTCATTATCAAGACTTCATCTGATGCATCAAGTGTAGAGGTGAGTAAACTTTATATTTTATAAATAGGTTGTATTCTTGGGGTAATAGTACGAGATGGAACAACAAAAACAGTTCCTACTATGTTGCAAAACCTCTTCTGTTAGAAACACCCCGTAAGAGTTGGAGAATTTGGTTTCCCATTCTCGTGACTGGATTTCAAATAGTCAGTAGTTCAGGACTGCCCGTGTCACATCTTTGTGTCCATAACGCCCCAGATGTTTTGAGTGGGTCACAGGTCTGGGATGTGCCCATGTGTCCACGAACAATTTCCCATTTTGATTCAGATCACAGGATAATTTTCCACTTCCCATCAGTCTGCCTTAAACGAGCTCAGGTCTGGAGAAGAGCTTTTTGTTCTTCTTTAAATAACATTTTATTTGTGTTTGTGAATGCATTGATGAACTGTATTCATAGTAATTTCTACAGCAGTGCAGTGCTGTCTGAGGACCCAAAGTCCATGGCTGTTAAACATTGGAGTCTTATCGCTTATGTGCAGAGATTTGTCTGGATTCTGTGAATCTTTTAGTTGCTCCCGGGTTCTTTACAATTGGGCAATTTGCCCATTCAGTCAAGAACAAGGTGGTGAGACCCTCCCCATCGTAAAGTTGGAGAGATCCTGCCTGCGGTGCATTTTTTGTACTCAGTAATGTTACAAATTAGCTTAAAGGCAAAGAAGTTCCACCAGATTCTTGTTTGATTGTTTGAGTTTCTTTTGTAAAGAGTTTAGTCCACGTTTCCAGGATTTTGGAAGCATGTCACTGGGAAATTTTAAATGGGTATATATTATAAATCATAATAAAACATAAAATGCTGGTGTTTAATATGGCTCTTATTATTTGCAGTTCAGCAAAGGGTTTAAATGATTAAAGTGTACATTTTACACAACCTCCCTGTGGTTCAAGGAAAAGTCAGACATATTAGAAGATTCACTTTAAAAACAATTTATAACAATTTATAACCTCGTCGATGTTAAAAAAATTTTGCACAAACAGCCTCTTGTTCCCTCTCTCGTTATTTGTGTCCATGTTTTATTGCAGCAGCACTTTAAACAGGCAGGTTAGTAGGGCAGCCATGACTTAAGCTGCTAAGAGTGCTGTGTAATTCAGAACAACTATGGTGACTTCAGCAGCTTTTCTCACTGTTTCAGCCATTGTGAGCACTCAAGCAGTTAAAAGGCTGGAGTTGTAAAATGTTTTAAATTTAAACTGACAGCAAGCTTTTCTGGTGTTCATTAGGAGAATGCAGTGTTTTTCTCATAAGTACAGAGATTGATACATGAAAATATGACATGCTGGCCTAGCTTTAAGGTTTTTAAGTCCAATGAAGCTTGATTTTTCTTGGTGGTTGTATTGCTGTTATAAAAACAGCAAGAAAGGGGGGTAAATTGAAAGGTAAAGGAAAATGTAAAATTTTGTTTTAGATTTGATTAATGGAAAGGATTTGTGCTTTGTAAATGTTCCTTAAATGATTTTAAATGTGAAGTCAGAAGAGCCAGACGGTGAACACTGTTAAATACTTGTTTGCTTTAACAAGAGGTTAGCTGAGGAGAAGAAGACAACATAAAAATGAAGGAGTGCAGATGCCACCTACAACAAAATGATGTCTAGTTAGTATTTAACTTCCTGCTGAGCAAGCAACTTTCCAGCCGTGTTTCAGGTGTTTGCATCATTCTCAAGTATGTAACTCTACAAAACATGATATATTTACCAAGTTTATTAAGGTTATTAAACCAACCAGATACACCAGACTAGAGGTTTTGTGAGGGGATATTCCAAAAGAGCACTCAAAAAGAATAATTTCAGTGAGCTTTAAAAACCATAACTCTCCATTATAGAAATGACTATTTGTGTCTGGCTTACTTTACTGCAGGTTATAATTGTAGGATAAATTCAATTCTTGGTGTTTACTTTCAAATGCACATGACCAGCCTCGACATTTCTGTTACAAACACCTGTGACTTTATCTCGTGGGTGAAACCCAGCCTTTACTAATTTTATATAAAATGTCAAACATCAACATGTTCATACATTTTCTCTTGTTATACCTTACCTTTTCATGATGTGTTTAAAGGATATGGTTGTGTAACTGAAACGTGTTCCTTGACTTACTTCTTTTTATTTCTTTTTAGAAAGAGAAGGTGTACATTGGCAAGCTGAACATGATCCTTGTTCAGGTAAGAGTTGCTTGGGTTCGTTTTTGGACCTACTCAGTCCTTTGTGGGGGATGTTTTCTCTTCATTTTGCGTTGTTACTGTTAGTTTACTGAATGAAAAATGTGGCCTGTCTATTGTCTGTGTGCGTGCGTGCGCTTAGATGTGTCTGAGCTGCATGTGGTAAATGTTTTCTATTTGCAAAACAATATCAGAGAATCCAAGAATTGTTAAAACAAAGGATTTGATTGTGCACTTTCAGCCACAGATTTTGTTTTCATTTCAGACCTGTTAAATATCTAACTATATCAAACATATAGTATTGGTTACACTGTAAATAATAAAGTGTGCGTTACTTTTCTTTTAAATCTATCAGTATTATCTTTACAGAGCCTCAGTAACACTGAGAAACACTTCATTGTGTTTATAACTGTGATGTTTTCCTAACCCTCAGCGTTCATGTGGGTGAATAGTGGAGAGGGATAAAGAAAGTGTCAGCAAACAGTTTCCAAGAAGCTATTCACTCTGACAGCAGTAGCGTACATCAGAGCAGAGATTCACTTAGCTAGCTACGTGTGTTGTACTCATTGCCTGGAGCATGGTAGAGCCACTGAGTCACAGAGTACTATGATATGTACTATACAGCCTGATTCAGAGCAGTATATACAGTAAAGATAACACAGCAAATGTCATAATTTTCACTGGAGACCATGTTACAGGTCCATGAGCAAAGTGGTTCTTGCTACCAAAGACACAGTGCTTTGTTAATGTCTAATAAACAAGTGGGTGTGTATTATTGACCATTATCGACTCCTAAATGGTAAAATTCTGGGTGTCGTCATATGAAGCAGTAAATCTAAAAACGCTGGGTTTGAACCTTATGTTGTTGTTGCCTCAGTGCTTCTCTTTTGCAGTGGTTCTTTTTAACCTGAAGATGTCACTCTTAATTGGTAGATCTGGCTCAAAAAACATCAGTGTCATTAAAAAGGGACATCAGTACTACTTGAATGTCTCAGCCGAGGCAAACGATGCTTAGAAAGTGACTGTGATCTTGTGATAATAAAGGATATCATCTCGAAGAGTGTGGCAGAAAAATGGATGTATGTGTCTGTATGGAAACATACAAATTAGTTAAAAACTGGCAAAGTGGAAATCATCATGGAGCTGTTGATGGCAGTATCCTTAATTCAGCAAGGCACTGAAATCTGTAAATGCAGAGTTGTAGAAATATCAGGACCATGAGACCAACAACTTAGACCTTAGTGCTTCTAAATGTGCAACGTGACATTTTTCCCATGTTTTTGCATTTGATGAATGTGTGAGTGAGGGAGCGAGAGGCAGAGATTGGTTCACTGACTTCACAAGTGACTTTGCATTAATGCCAGTGAGAATGAGTCACCGTTTACGTCATTTGAGCTAACGTTGTTTTGGCCTGGAGGGGCTGAAGAGCTCCAGATTCCACGTTCATCGTCAGGAGGCTGGTTAAAATGGTTATGTTCAATATGGACAATTAAGTATGGAGTTTAACAAAAACGGCATTTTCTTCACTACGGGATGCTTGTAAAAGAAATGTTTTTGACTTGAGACTGATGGGGAGTTGCAGTTTGATCTCGTTTTTTTCTTCAGATTACACATTCTTCTCAGTGTGTGCCATCTCTCACTAACATGTCTGTGTCCTCTACGTCTGCAGATCCTGAAGCAGGAGTGGCCCAAGCACTGGCCCACCTTCATCAGTGACATTGTGGGGGCGAGTCGTACCAGCGAGAGCCTCTGTCAGAACAACATGGTCATTCTGAAGCTGCTCAGCGAGGAGGTGTTTGACTTCTCTAGTGGCCAAATGACCCAGGTCAAGGCCAAACACCTAAAAGACAGGTCAGTTTTGAGAGCATGGATGCCAAAATGTCTTTGATCATTACCCCCAACATACCTTAGCATAGGAAAGCTTTTCTATAGAAGGTTCACACCGAAATCAATCAAATCAACTTTTTAAAGAGTTCAGTCCTGCAACTTTGTGTTGCCACATTATTTCAGAGGCTCATGAAACACGATGTCTTTGTGCTGGCATTTGAAAATGGATTTCACTTTAAGATGAAATGTGGCTCCATGTTATCAATCAGTAATGTCAGGGCAATAAGGTTGTTATACAGTTTCTTTTATATTATTAATATGCAGTTGTGTACTTGCCTGAAAATTCTGCTATGGGGGGGAAAAAAACACAGATCAAATAAACATAGATTTTTTTTTATGAATATTCCTCATATCTAAAGATGTGGGTTGATTGTTTAGCACAGTTGACTGTTGTTGATGTTTAATAGCCATCCATCCATCCATCCATCTTCTTCTGCTGCCTCCGGGGCCCGGCCCCGGAGGCAGCAGCTTGAGCAGAGAAGCCCAGACCTCCCTCTCCCCAGCCACCTCCTCTAGCTTATCCGGGGGAACACCAAGGCGTTCCCAGGCCAGCCGAGAGATATAATCTCTCCAGCGTGTCTTGGGTCTGCCCCGGGCCTCCTCCCGCTGGGACATGTCCGGAACACCTCGCCCAGGTGGCTTCCTTGTCAAATATCCGAACCACCTCAGCTGGCTCCTTTCAATGTGGAGGAGCAGCGGTTCTACTCTGAGCCTCTCCCAGATGGCTGAACTTCTCACCTTATCTCTAAGGGAGACGCCAGCCACCCTTCGGAGGAAGCTCATTTCCGCTGCTTGTATCCGCAATCTCGTTCTTTCGGTCACTACCCACGGCTCGTGGCCGTAGGTGAGGGTAGGGACGTAGATCGACCAGTAAATTGAGAGCTTTGCTTTTACGTTCAGCTCTCTCTTCACCACGACGGACCGGTGCAGCGTCCGCATCACTGTCGCCGCAGCACCAATCCGCCTGTCGATCTCTGGCTCCCATCACATCAACAAGACCCCGAGATACTTTAACTCCTCCATTTGGGGCAGGAACTCATCCCCAACCCGGAGTGGGCACTCCACCCTTTTCCGGCTGAGAATCATGGCCTCAGATTTGGAGGTGCTGATCCTCATTCCTGCTGCTTCACACTCGGCTGCGAAACGTTCCAGTGCGGGCTGGAGGCCACCACCTGATGAAGCCAACAGAACCACATCATCCGCGAAAAGCAGAGATGAGATTCTGAGGCCACCGAAGTGAAAGCCCTCCGCCACTTGGCTGCGCCTAGAAATCCTGTCCATAAAAATTATGAACAGAATCGGTGACAAAGGGCAGCCCTGGCAGAGCCCATCACCCACCGGGAACGAGTCCGACTTATTGCTGGCAATAATCGTATAAGGATCGAATGGCCCGTAGCAATGGGCCAGACACCCCATACTCCCGTAGTACCTCCCACAGGAGGTATTCCTTCTCCAAGTCCACAAAACACATATAGACTGGTTGGGCAAACTTCCATGCGCCTCAAGTATCCTTGAGAGGATAAAGAGCTGGTCCAGTGTTCCGCGACCAGGACGAAAACCGCATTGTTCCTCCTGTATCTGAGGTTCGACTAGCAGACGAACTCTCCTCTCCAGCACCCTGGTATAGATTTTCCCAGGGAGGCTGAGGAGTGTGATCCCCCTGTAGTTGGAACACACCCTCCGGTCCCCCTTCTTAAAAATGGGGACCACCACCCTGGTCTGCCAGTCCAGTGGTACTGCCCCTGATCTCCACGCAACATTGTAGAGGCGTGTCAACCAGGACAGCCCTACAAAGTCCAGAGCCTTCAGGAACTCTGGGCGGACCTCATCAACACCAGGGGCTCTGCCACCAAGGAGTTGTTTAACTGCCTCAGTGACCTCGTGTGCCACATGCACTTATGGACACTCTTATGTTCGAACAAGGTGTTTGTTATGGGCAAACTGTGATTTGCACAGAAGTCCAATAACAAAACACCACTCGGGTTCAGATCAGGGAGGCCGTTCCTGAAACATGAAGCTCGCGTGATTGGGAGCTTCATGTTTTATTGTTTCCTCATCCAAAGAATCCGAAATATGTCCACTGGGGCTGAAGTCATTTTAGATTTTAGATGTTTTGGGTTTTTTTTTCTCTTCAGATGACTAAAGAAGGTCATCCCGATTGACTGTTTGGAACTACATTCAATGACAAATGAGGCTTATTATGTTTAGACTCGGTGCAGTTGAATTTACCAAGTCTAGTATAACTAAACAAGCTGTAAACTACTAAATCTGACTAAACATTTAATACACTGCTACCCAGGAATACCGTGTCACATGATACACACAAACGCCAAAGGAAAAGACATTGATAGAATATTAAAACCATCTTTTATTTCCTTCCTTTTATATGCTCTCACTTTATTTTAATGCCATCTTAAAGCCTGTAATGTATTTTCTCAAAACGTCCCTGTTCTGCTGTCACCAGACGTCAGAGTGTAGCCATTTTCTTACATGGCCTGGTTCCCTGAGTTTTTCTGGAAGTCACCCAACATCACCCAGTGCATTTACTATTGGCCAGTTGGGCATCGTGTGTGGTACCTCCTACACAGTCTGTCTAGGCAGCACCCTCCACTAAACTACAGTGTTTTTCCAGTGGTGCAACTGTGTCTGAAGCAGACCATGTCCCATTGTGTGCTACATGTGAGGAAGGACAAATGTGAGAAATATTAACTAGACTCTCCTGAACTGGCCCAAAGTTCATGTGTGAAAACTGCTGCATGAGATGGGTGGAGTGTAACACTGGAGAGAGCGGGATAAGAGAGGGCGGTGTTACTTGAGTAGGTGGCAACTTGTTAGCTGCTGTCAGTGCAGCAAAACCTTTGAAACGATGTTGGTTTGAAACCAAACATGAACAGACATAAAGTGATCAAAAGAAACGAACCACGGTTATTTACATTGTTTCAGGGCACAGGTTGTACATGAAACTTTCAGATTTGTCTTTCATTATCAGTGTCAGATGCTGTTTAACATGTTGTTTGTTTTCTTTCAGCATGTGCAATGAATTCTCCCAGATATTCCAGCTGTGTCAGTTTGTTATGGTATGCATTCATCTTTTTCCTTGTATCGTACATTCTTTTTATCATCGGTTACACACCAGTGTTTGTTCTTCAGCTGATTTTACTGATTGTGTTGCTGTGTGCACCTCAGGAGAATTCCCAGAATGCCCCCCTGGTCCATGCCACCCTGGAGACACTTCTGCGTTTTCTCAACTGGATTCCTCTGGGATACATCTTTGAAACCAAACTGATCAGCACATTGGTGTATAAGGTGCGGCCGCAAAGACGCACACAACACACAAAGATGCAGATTTGTGTGATTATTTAAAATATTCGATGATGTGCATAAAATCGATTTATAATGGATATTTAACATATATATTTTTTTATTTTAAACAGTTCTTGAACGTGCCGATGTTTCGCAACGTGACGTTGAAGTGCCTGACAGAGATTGCGGGCGTGAGTGTCAGCCAGTACGAGGAGCAGTTTGTTACCCTCTTCACGCTGACCATGTGTCAGCTCAAACAGGTGGGTTACCCGGTGACATCTGACAAAGCCACACTGACACGTTGCTCGGTTTGAGACTCTAAGATGAATTTTAACTCTAATCTGTTCAGATGCTGCCTCTGAACACCAACATTCGGCTGGCCTACGCCAACGGGAAAGATGACGAGCAAAACTTCATCCAGAACCTCAGTCTGTTCCTGTGTACTTTCCTTAAAGAGCACGGGCAACTCATTGAGAAGAGGCTCAACCTCAGAGAGACATTAATGGAGGTAAGGGAAGCACGGTATTCTGTATTTTGTTGTTGCTCTACATAGGCTGCACAGGAGAAGATTATGGTAATTAGCTAACATGTTCACGTTACATTGCAACTCCCCTGGTTCTCCTTCAGGCCCTCCACTACATGCTGCTGGTGTCAGAGGTGGAAGAGACTGAGATCTTCAAAATCTGCCTGGAGTATTGGAATCACTTGGCCGCTGAGCTCTACAGAGAGAGTCCCTTTTCCACATCCACGTCCCCTCTGCTGTCTGGCAACCAGCACTTTGATGTGCCTCCACGCAGACAGCTCTATCTACCCGTTCTCTCCAAGGTACCTCTTAGAACAAGATGGTATTTATTCATACCACATACATGATCGCAGAGCCCCATGATTGAAGTTGAGTTTATAAATGCAGACTCTTCTTTAAGAAGCATGTCTTACGTTTATAGTGAAGATGACACAGAGGTTGCTGAAGTGTTTCCAGTTTGTGGAACCTGAAGCGTCTCAGCTCGCAGTCATACTAGAAAGACTTGGCTCAGGCCAGCGACAGGTGGCTGCTTCAGAGCTGCCAAAAGAGATGCTGGTTACAGTGTTACTAAAAATCAGCAGCTACTAAAGTAATACAAACATTTTTTTTCTACTTAATGATATTTTACATTCCATATGTGTGAAATGTGACTATAACCAGGAGACAAACCACTTGTATCGTCCTTTTACATTTATGAGAACACAAGCTAAGCTATATTTTCCTGTGTGTGTGTGAAAGGCAGGTGTTTTGATTTGTGTACTTGCTGACAGGTTTTTTTTATCTGGAGTAACAGGTGCGTCTGCTGATGGTAAGTCGGATGGCCAAGCCAGAGGAGGTCCTGGTGGTGGAGAATGATCAGGGGGAGGTGGTCAGGGAGTTCATGAAGGACACAGATTCCATCAATCTCTACAAGAATATGAGGGAGACCCTTGGTATGACTTAATGATAGCTTCTAATATTTTATATCCTTAAGCTTGATTTATAGTACTGTGTTAAATCTGCAGCATAATCTACGCTGCAGCAGTTGTGTCTCCGCTTGCTAGTAAAATCCTGTGTAAACGAGGTATAATGATTAGCAAAATAAGATTTTGCTAATGCAGGTACATGCTGGTTTCTTGTTTTAAAGCTCGAATAATCTGTGTAAAGGCTCGATCGCTTCTGAATTCTTTTTGGGGGGGGGTTTCTTTTTCTTGCATTTCGATGTAGCAGTGGTATGATACTATTAGCTTGAAGTGAATGTGATTGTCTCAGTTTACCCTGGTGATAGCAGACCAGTGCAACTCAGCAGCGCTCAAGTACAAATGCAAATGATGACAACGCTACTGCAGCGTAGGCTCTGCAGGGATTCAACACAGGACTGTAAATCAAGCTTTAAACTCTCTTTTTTTCTAGGCCACTTGTCTTAAGAAGCAGTGTTTAACTGATCATAACCACAAGAAGTCATATTTTTGAATAGATCTTAATTAATGCATCCATCCAGTGGCTTCAGCAGCTGGATTTGTATTTACTGATCAGACACATCCTCCAACAGGTTAGGCGAGTTGTTCTCAGCACCACTGTAATATTTAAATATTGTAGGAGAATCGGGCGGCACCATGGCTCAGTGGTTAGCACTGCCGGCTGGCTGGGGCCTTTCTGTGCGTCTGCGTGGATTTCGTCCGGGTGCTCTGGTTTTCCCCCACAGATCCAAAGAAATGCAGGTTAGATCGATTGGAAACTCGTAGACTGGCAGAAGGATAAGCTGTTTGAATAATGGATGGATGTAGGGAAAGCTTTATCTTTGACTGTAGAACTGACTGACTATAAATTTACATTTGACTAAATTGGCTTGATCAGTGTCACTCATCACACAGGCGTCAGTGTTTTTTAGGGAAAATTCATTCCGCCATTTCTTCTCATATATGTTTCTTTCTTTTTTTGTTGTTTTTATCTCTCTCTCTGTCTTGGTTCTGAACTGTGTCTCTAGTTTTAACTCTTAATTTAGCAGAAACTGTACTGTACTCTGATACACATTTCCTCTACTGTCCTGCAGTGTACCTGACTCACTTGGATTATGCGGACACAGAACGCATAATGACAGAGAAGCTTCACAACCAGGTAAATGGTACTGAATGGTCCTGGAAGAACCTCAACACACTGTGCTGGGCCATTGGATCCATCAGTGGGGCTATGCACGAGGAGGATGAGAAGAGGTTCCTTGTTACTGTCATTAAGGTATTGATGTGTCTGTGTATTTAGGTTTAGGTGACAGCAGTCCCTCACTCATGCTTACGCCTCATATTAATTATTGTCTCACCCATAAGGTTTAACATTAAGCCTAAGTGAATCCTTTGGTGTTTGCTTCAGGATCTGCTGGGTCTCTGTGAGCAGAAGCGAGGAAAAGACAACAAGGCCATCATCGCCTCTAACATCATGTACATTGTTGGCCAGTACCCTCGTTTTCTTAGAGCCCACTGGAAGTTCCTCAAAACTGTTGTGAACAAGCTCTTTGAGTTCATGCATGGTGAGCTGGAGTATTTTTATTTGTTGAACTCCCTCTTTGCATCTATTTCAGACAGATGGATGAATAGATGGATACAGCTCTAATGCATTTTTATTTTTCTGTCCTGCCCTCACAGAGACCCATGATGGAGTTCAGGACATGGCGTGCGACACCTTCATTAAGATTGCCCAGAAGTGTCGGCGCCACTTTATCCAGGTGCAGGTGGGAGAGGTGATGCCCTTCATCGATGAGATCCTCAACAACATTAACACGATCATCTGTGACCTTCAGCCTCAGCAGGTCATTAAGTGTTCTTACCCACAGAAATCCATCAGAGAGAGGCACAGCTGTCTCTTATTTGCCCAGTTGAGTGTCCGTGCTGACTGTTTTGTTTGTTTGTGTGTACGCACAGGTGCACACGTTTTATGAGGCAGTAGGGTACATGATCGGGGCACAGACCGACCAGGCTGTTCAGGAGCACCTGATAGAGAAATATATGCTGCTGCCCAATCAAGTGTGGGACAGTATCATCCAGCAGGCCACCAAGGTAAGATGGTGTATCACCGTTTATTCACATTTCAGAGACACACAAGCTGTTTGTTAATGGCTCTTCTGCTCCTCTTCCGTCCATGAGAACGTGGACATCTTGAAGGACCCAGAAACCGTCAAACAGCTGGGCAGCATTCTTAAGACCAATGTCAGGGCCTGCAAGGCAGTGGGACACCCCTTTGTTATCCAGCTGGGACGGATTTACCTTGACATGCTCAACGTGTACAAGTGCCTCAGCGAGAACATCTCTGCTGCCATTCAGACAAACGGTAAGACCGGCACATTTGTTTTCATCGTGCAGCAGACTGTCACAGTTGCATGGTGGTCACTGCAGACAGGTGGTTGTAAACATGCTTACTGTCATGCTGCTGTCAGAGCAGTGAGGTTATAGCTGTTCTGTAAGCAGCACACAAACTGAGTTGATTTTCAGAGGTTTATACTGTTTGTTTTACTTTTATAGTGTTCATCACACTCCAATCAGGGTTAAGTCAGTGTGGTAGATGAGATGAATATCAGCCACTGTTTCAGATAATTGACGTCTTATTTGCTGATACCAGTCATCGAGAAGAATAGGGGCCAGTGTTTAGCTGATAAATGGGTGCAGCGCTAGTATAATATTTAATGATCTGTAATTATATCATACTTCTTCATTCCAGCCATTTTTCTAGCAGACTTCTGTTCCAAGTGGGCTCTTAGTCAGCTACAAAGTCTTTTCTCTCGTTTTTTTTTTTGCATTACAGTAATTAAGGTAATTCCACGTGTGAGATATGTGTTATGTAACATGGGATGGGTTTCATTGGCACAAAAAGCTGAGATTTGAGAGGTGTGCAGTGCACATTAAGTTTAGCGAGAGCTACACATTTAGACCCAGCTGCTATGTGTGAGACTTTTGTTGTTTTGTTTTTTTCCCATCCTCATTAAGAAGTCGCATGTTCTGCTAATGTCTGTGTTGCAGGTGAGATGGTGACAAAGCAGCCACTGATCCGGAGTATGAGAACAGTGAAACGGGAGACTCTGAAGCTGATCTCAGGCTGGGTCAGCCGATCAAACGACCCACAGATGGTGAGAAAGGCGCTCACATATGTCACTGCTGAAGGAGACAAACCCAGTTGGGGCTTTATGTTGACAAAGAATGAAGGAAGAAAGCTGCTGTACTAAAAATGCTGATGATATCAGAAGTGATATATTTACACTCTTGTGTCCTCCTGAGTTACTCCT